>NC_091129.1:77186411-77483911 GCF_040183065.1 Periplaneta americana | reverse complement strand
GTACACCCCACGTATTTGAAGCCGTCCACTTGTTCTACTGCCTCATTTACAATTCGCAAGTTTACGTTCTTTATTTTTCTTGCGACAACCATGGTCTTAGTCTTATTTGCATTTATCTTCATCCCATACTGCTCGCAGATGTCATTTATCTCCAGTAGCATATGTTATCCCTTAGCATTATCTGCTCTTCTGCTAACTCCATATCATCAGCGAATCTTATGCACTTTATTCTTCTTCCTCCGATTTTTACCCCTCCAATGTTCTGAAAACAGTTCTTCACCAAATCTTCCAGGTAGATTTTGAACAGGATAAATAATAAAGGGCATCTTTGACGTACTCCTCCCCCTATTTCACTCCCTTCTGACATTTCTTCTCCTATCCTGACTTCGACTGGTTTCAAGTAAAGCTTGCTGAACAGCCTCCTGTCTTTCCAGTCCACACTTATTTTCTTCAGGATGTCCATCAGTTTGTTCCAATTTACTCTGTCAAACGCCTTTTCTAGATCCGTAAATACTAAATACACTTCTTTATTCTTCTCTAGGTACCTTTCGCCGATTGTTCGTAGTAGTCCAATTGCATCCCTTGTACCTTTTCCCTTTCTGAAGCCAAACTGCTGTTTTTCCAACTGTCCTTCCATCTTAGAATAGAAACGTCGATTAAGTACTCGCAGGAGAATCTTCGCCGAGTGCGATATCAGGCTGATAGCCCTGAACTCCTTACATTTCTTGGCATTATTTTTCTTCGGTATTGGCAGCAACACCGTCTCCGTAAAATCTTCAGTCCATTCGCCTTTCTCATATATTGCGTTGCATGATAATCTATTTCTTTGTGTAAAGTTTTGCAAGATTTTAGTTATTTATTTTTATTATTGCGTCTGTCATAAATGTTGTGGAATCAGAAAATACTTTGAAACTGTAATTTTTATTTCATAAGGAAATTCTGCATTTTATTATAGTTGATGTTTGTCATTTAAAAATTGAACTGTAACAAGAACGATACAAGTAGGCATTTTGAATCAGTTGTCATCCTTCCACTTATTCTCTCTTATGATTGGCTAATACTTACGTTCGCGTCTTTGATTGTGAATCCCTACATCCCAGTAATTTTACGTATTTAAGTTTTATGTTCTTACGTTTATGCTTAATTTTCATTATGAATGAACCTTAAAAGTGTGGATATAGGCGGGACACTAAACCAGCATTGGATGCAGAAATCTATGTAAGTACAGTACATTCATTGAAATATCTATATATTCTGCAGGATTATAGCGCACAAAATAGTAATATGCGTTACAAGAGCGGTATGTTGAAGTTTTCATGTTCGAGGAAAAGATTGAAAAAGCGAAACGTAGTTGAGCTTTTTTAATTTCCGAGAATTGAAAGAAAACATACCGCTCGTGTATCGTACATTATTTTGTGCGAAGATCGTTTATTACATACCTGAAAGAGGAATTTCTAATTAGTTGCAATGAAATCTCCATCTTGGTTTCTGTTCAATGACGGCAAATTTGCAAAACAAAAATATCTATCTTCAACATTGTTGCTTTAAAATGTTTTCTGTGTTTACTATACTCCAGCATGCCGTGATATATGTCTGTCTTTTTTTCCCCCCCCAGTCTATAAATGCGAACTTAAAACAAACGGCTTCCTTAATGTTACATGCATCACGAATGCAGTAACTTTAGTGGAGTTGTAGAGTTTACTTAATTTTTGCAAATATTTAAAAACAATAATTAACAGTGCAATTTAGGTGAAATTGCAGTGGTAAGTTTCCAATTTATATTTACTACTATATTGAACGTCTCTAAAAATAATATGTTAAAAGCCTAAAGCAGTAAAATGAATGTCGCGCTTAAGCGGTAAGAAGAGGGAAATTGTTATGGTGTTAGGTTGGGAATACTGAATGTGGAATTTTAGACTTACCGCGGATTGGTTTTGTGCGGAAACCAAGCAAATACGCACGATCTCGCACAAAATTATTCTAAAACCATGTGTGGAATTTGGTTTTTACGTGGGTGGATTTTAGTGTTGCTAGTCTGGCAACACTGCAAGAAACACCGCACCACAAAATTTCACATAACCTGAAATGAAGTCGTTGCAATGTCTTCGAAACTTGATGTACAATTGCGAATAAAATATATTGTACAAAAGTTCATACATAACCTCAAATGAAGTCGTTACAAATAAAATATATTGTACAAATTTTTCTACATGCGCCTTTCGGGAGTCGAGCTGAAGTCTTTGGATTGCAAAGCGGGCGGGTACTGCGGAGCCGAACTGGTAGAGCCACGGCGCGCCGGGCTTTCACCTCACCCCACACCCCGGTTCGCTAAACTTCCTGAGGAATTCAAAGAATGCAAACAAGTCACGTGAGGCTTCAAGGTTCTTCGGCTGCGGTGCCTACCCAGCGGTCTGCGACTGGAAATTAGACCGGAATGCAACAGCAACCCTCAGAGTTACCAGGAAGACCTGCCCCGCTCGAAAGTGAATGTGATATCGTTATGGTAACAAGATACTGAACTCTATGTATGTGGTCAAGAATTGAAATACGCTCATGTATCAATCAATATTGTCGAAATTTATATTTCTACTCAATAATTAAATATATTTTAGTTTTGCATGTTATATATTTTTATTCGAATATTATATATATATATATATATATATATATATAAATTTTTATTCAAGGTGAGAGGATACAAAATGACAGAATTCCAAAAAATATTTTAAGATACCGACGTGTCATAGGAAATGAGAAGTGTAGGATAACGCATAACGGATAATTAATAGGTATCAAAATAATTGACAGGACAGAATACACAGTAACAAGCTAGGTGAAAAAATGCCTTCCCAACACTTCATGAAAGTCAAGCATTAACATTTTTTACAGTAAGCTTAGTTAAAAGATTAGTTGTAATGATTTTTTACACACGCTTTAACATCTCTGGTCATATCACGAGTTTAGGATCAGTGGGTATACCAGTAGGCCGTTTTTACTATTGTTGAGTTCCTGTTTTTGTTGTATGTTGTAGACGGCTTGTGTTCATGTAATTGATTACACTGAACAACAAGAATTTTGATCCGACTTAAAACAATGTGTCCCTTATGGTTTGATGTGCGCTGAATCCGAAAATGCATCTCTTTTCTTCGTATCACGTAAGGTTTTTAAGATAGACTATGATTTCACTTTTCGATAAGCGCTCCCCCAGGAAACATCTGGCTAGGGTTGGGAATATAAATCATAACAAAAGCTAATGCATTTTATGAGTTTGTATTATTTCCGTTTCTTATGGTTGTTGGCATGTTCTTTTGTACTTCTAATAAATAAACAGATATTAGTCCCTTCTATTAAGTAAATTTCATAACAGTTCAAAGTCAGTTCTATGCAATGAACAAACAAGGGTGTGGTTTTCAGTATTTAAAGGAAACGTTTACCAATTTGAGTGAAAGCAAATTAAATCATTTTCATCGATCCGTAAATTCACAAAGTTATGGTTGATCGTTTGTTTGAGGAAAAACTTTCCGTTACAGAAAGAATGGCATGGCGCGCTTTCAAAGACATTTGCTCAAATTTCCTTGGAAATTCTAGGGCAGAGAACTAAATAGAACTTGTTGTGGAAACCATGTTAAGCGCATATGACAAAATGGAGTGCAATATTTCTCTCAAAATACACTTTTTGTATTCTCATTTGGATTTATTTCCTCCTAACTTTGGAGTGGTAGGCGACTAGCATGGGGAAAGATTTCATAAAGAAATATCTGAAATGGAAAGGTGATATAAAGGTAGATCATCATCCAACATACTTGCGGACTATTGTTGGTTCCTTGTAAAATATAATCCCAGATCTAGTTATAAACAGAAGTCATCCAGAAAATTCTTTTAAATGTAAGTTCAAATACCGAAATTTTTCCCATTATACGCATAAAAGATTTTTATTTTTGTTGTGTTTTAAACTATGTAACATCATTTTTGTATCCAGTAGGTACACGTTTTTCAAATATTATGAGGAATTTTGAATCCCTAGTGTGTTGTAATTTTATCAGTAGCAGTGAAAAATTAAAAACAAATAAGTTTTGTCATAAAAAAATTCAATTAATTTTCCCCGGAAAATGGTACGTGATGAGACAATTTGGATTTTAAATTCAGATTTAGGGCAAATATGTTAGTAATATTCATCTGTTTTTATTTCAGAGCAAGACAAAAAGTAAAAATTTGTTGTTCAGTGTTATAGATTTTGATTAATGTTTATGATATCGGTGACTGAGGCGGTGATGAATCATGGCATGTGCATTTCCAATTCGGCATTTGCCTGTTTGGCTGAGGGAAACCATGAAAAGCCCCAGTCAGATTGGTCGAACACGGGGTTTGAACCTTGTAATGAATTGTTTCACAGTAATTCAAAAATAAGACCTGAACATTCAAAGTTAAGAAACAGAACAAAAATGGGCACTTTCGCAATAGTTACAGAAATAGAAGAATGAACAATTTCACGTCAAAGCAACAATAATAAACGATTTCGCAGTGTTTCAAGACCAAGGATGAAAGTTTTCAAAACAGTCCAAGAAAGTCAAGAATGAACAGTTCTACAATAGTTCGAGAATAAATACTTTAATAGCACCTCAAGAAAAACTTCACAATATTAAAAAGGAAAAAGACAAGAATGGATACTTTCATATATTTCAATATGAATTGACTTGAACAGTTTCACAATAGTTCAAGAACAATTAGAATGGACACTTTTATATATTAATACTTCCGCAATACTCCAAGAAGAACAAGACTTGAAGAGTTTTACTATAATTCAAGAGCAAGAATTACCATTTCAGCAACAGATCAAGAAAAAAGCACTTTTAAAACTTTTAGGAAAAATATAGACACTTTCTCAATAGCTAAACAAAACAAGAATGAAATGTCTCACAGTATTTCATGAAGTAGGCTATAAGAATGAACTCTTAAACAGTAGTTCAATAGGAACAAGAATATTGTCATAATTAGGGCTGGAATTTTTAGGTGCGAAAAATCGGGGGGGGGATATTTTTTATGTGCTAAATCGGGAAAATACGCGACAAAAAACGAAAAATATTTAATTATGTTTCAATTATTTTATGTGTATATAAACAATATGCAGTACTCACCAGTAGCTATAAATAAAATTATTCTGTCTCGTCAACTGCTGAAGAATTACAGTAGACAATGAGATTCATCCTGAAGTTGTTCATTAAAAATGATTGACGATTATCGCGGAACACTGCCTTGTATTGGGAAAAAACGATCGCCCTGGCTATTGAGAAACGACATGCATTCCCTAGAGATATGTTTATGATTGGAAACGAAAACAGAAGCAGCTGATGTTTATGAAATTATAATTGTTTCCTGAATCAGAGTTATAACTTGCAGGGCATTCCTAAATGACACATCAGTGTTTATGTGTGTTAGTTTCAGTACAATATTTTAATGGTGACAACTTTTATTGCTTGTGGTGAGAGAGCAGACTGCTATTCCGCAGGTCCACATATAGGCAATTCCGAGAAACAATTGCCAGCTGCCATGTCTAAGCAACTGCACTGAATATTCGGGTGATAATTAATCAGAAATGGGGCTTTGTCGAAAATTATTTGAAGAAAACTTAATTTGATGTATTTTATGTGAATATTTGAAAATATGTATTTATGTAAAATAAAATTTTAAATATATATTCATAGGTGACCTTGTCCGAAACTTAAAACACAATTACGAGTTTCCATTACGGTGCAAATAAAATATGTATTTACCTAAGAATCCTAGCCCTAGTCATAATTGTTTAATAAGGACAAGAATAACCCTTTTTACAATCATTCGAGAGGAACAAGAATGGACATTTTCACTGCAGTTAAAAAGAAATAAAACTGAACAAGAAGAAACAATTTTATAGGCCTATTAGTAAATAAAATGAGAAGAAAAATAAAGGTTTTCTCAGTAGTTAAGAAGAATAAAGAGACTGGTGATTAGTGAACAAATGAAAGAAGAATGAACAGTTTCGCAGTAGTTTCATGATAATAAGAAATGGTTTCAAAATAGTCACATGTAGAAAGAAAAGGATCAGAAGTAAGAATGTTGTAAAAGCTAAAGAAACTGAAGTAGAATAATTAGTTTCATGTGTATATGAATGAATAAGGAATAGTTCCACAATAGTTCAAGAAGAGGGAAAATGAACTATTTTGTAATAATGGGGAAAATAAGGTTGAAGAGTTGTACATTAGTTCAAAAATTTAAAATTACTTTAACAATGTAAGATTTGTGGAATGTATGAAATAAAATGAATAATTTTACAATACAGTACTACGCGACCAAAGCGGGAACCGTTTTGTTTGGTGGCGCTGCAATTCGCTTCACAACACAGGTCGTGTTGTAAAGTCCACATCAGATGCAAAATGAAGCACATCCTAAACTGAGCTCTTATTCCATTATTATTAATACGTTACATGTTAGTAAATATAGTTAACTTTATTGTTTAGTTTTTATCACATTTATACATATAGGAATCTATTCAGAAAACACCATAACATCGGTGTAGGTAAAGGAGGGAACATGAATCAAAAGTAACGTAAACTAAAGTAGGTACTGTGTTTTATACAATATTGCATTTGATATACATTTCTTATCTTAACATTTTAAAGTGGCCGGACTCCGGACATCATATATGACGAAATCATAAACCATAAAAACCATAAAACCATCACTACCACCAGCATGGGCTACTACAAGTCGTTGACCTGCACTGCTATTTGTATAAACTCCTGACACGTTTACGCCTTGCCAACATTTGTGGACATTGTAATGAGTATGGAACCATATTTCGTTCAGGTAAATAACGGACTACTATATCAGGGTGTTCTATTAGATATTTCCTTTTATCTTTACATTTTTTGAATGCAAACCCTATGGAGAGAGTGAGTTTTCGTAAAGTTTCCTTACACCCTTTGAAACCTATCTCCTCTTACAAAATTTATGCAACTTTCCTAATGTCGAAAGCTCTTTGTACAGACTATAATATTTATGAACTTCTCTTCTTATAATACAGTTGTCCATGTCGTCTAATTCAACCTTATTTGCAGGAGGTCGTCTAACTTTGTTTGGTGTAGATATTTCTACACATTCTTTACCTTCCTTTCTAATCCTACTAATTGTTTCCTTATTTAACTTCACAATAGCTGCAGCACACTCTGTTGTCTTCGATAGAGGTAAGAATAAACCCGTTGTGTTTTCTTCATCACAAAACTTTATGGCATTATAAATAATGCTCCGCGCTTGGCTACGAAACACACGTCTCCCTACACGCGGCATTGCGACCAGATTGAATCGCTAGCATTGGATGTGACGACACTCCAGCAGTAAACATACGCAGCGAGCACGGAGTTCCTCATTCTGCCACGACGGGTCCCGCCTTGGTCGCGTAGTAGCCTAATTCAAGAATAGGGTTGAAAATGTCACAATAATAAAATTGTAAGATAAACATTGGATTTTAAGATAATTGAGAAGATGAAACAAGGATGAATAGTTTAGCAATCACTTAAGAACTGCAGTTTTGCATTTTTTTAAGAAGAAGTAAGAGAATCACAGCTACACAACAATTCAAATATAAAAATGTAATATTAAAAAAGAATGAGAAGAAAACAAATGTAATTCAGTTAAATTTGTTAAGTCGTGAGCACAGTTGTAACTGCTATAGACTTCATCAATATGTAATTCACAATACATATATAATGTAATTAGTCCAGGATGGTAACTAATGACGTTAATAAGAAGACAAAAATTTGAAAATTTGAGAATATATTACAATATTAGCATCAAAAATACCCTTTAATTTTATAAAGTGTCGTAGTGTTATTGACTAACCATTTATTTATACAGGGTGAACCGTAAATAATGTTATTAATTTCAGACGGTTATTCTTTAATATATTTCAAACAAAACTTCCTTTTTGAGATAAAAAATGTTTTATATGAAACTTTTTATAGCGTGTTTTGAGAAAACCAGTGATTGAATTCCCAATATGCTCAATGAATTTAAGAGAGCATTTCATTATGATAATAAATGATTGAATGAATTTTAATTTTGTCCTTTAAATGTGCAGAAATTTGAACCTAACATAAGTAACTTTGTAAAATTCCTTTGCAGAACGAAAAGTTACATTTGTTCGAATCAAATTTCTCACATTTAAAGGATAAAACTAAAGTTTTTTTTTTTTAAATTTATTATCATAATACACAGTTCTCTTAAATTGACTGAGCATATGGGTATTAAATGAATGACTTTCCCAAAACACAAATGTTTTATATAAAACAATTTTTATCTCGAAAGAGAAGCAAAAACGAGTAAAATTGTATTAAACTTTTTTTGTTTGAAATATTTCAAATAATAACTCCCTGAAATTAATGGCATTACTTACATTTCTGAATGTAGATTGTGTATCTACACTTCGGGCCTCAACAGAAAGTTTGTTGGATTGCATTTATATTCATTATTGGATTATTAGTTGAAATTTTCTTATCAAATTGTATTAGTTGTATAATTTTTTGTAGATTGTAAGAATTATTTTAGCTCTAAAATATGTACACATCGCCCGTCATTGTCATTAATTTTTTTATGGAGATAATTTCTAACATATTGGAGTCATACCACTTTATAGTTTGTTTGAACATCATAAAATAATTCAATCTTGTTGGATAGTGATGCACATCCAACGAACATTTTATTTATAACTGTCAATTTTATTTATAGAAGAGGATGTGAGTAGTTTGAGACATTTTATTTTATATCTCACCGCTTCCTTATTAATGAGGAACTGACATCCAAGAAATAATATGTCCTTGTTAACAGAGTTTTCAGAAAGAAAGAAAAACTGATAAAACTTATATACAACAATTTCTAACCTGTTTTATATGGTCTTCATATTCTTAAGGTGTAGGCCTATAAAAAGTAATTGTATACAGGGTGATTCACGAGGAAAGGTAAAAAATTTAGGAAGTGAATTCTGAAGTCATTCTGAGTCAAAAAGTTCATATGAATATGAGTCCGTTTTCGAACGGTTACGGAGATATGGCTCTTTGATTTCACAAAAACTTCTGAGATTTCACTCTACTAACTCGCATTTAGAGACAGATAACGGACATATTTAAAGTTTATATTCACGTATGCATACATACCTAATATTCTAGACGTCGGGGTCGATGTTTTCGCACATTTTCAAAGGTACCTCCTCCTTCTCTAATGCACTGTTGCGCTCGGGCGTGAATCGCGCTCATCGCTCGGGAGAGTTGCATGTGGCTGTCTTTATGCCGCATCCAAAATAGGTCGATTAGCGCCTCTCTCGTTTCCCCGTTCCTTTGCTATACCAAGTATTTCATCCAACCGCATAAACAGTAAGTACTCTTCGATATGGTATCCTTCTGTTCGGAAAGCGTAGTTCATATTCAGCGAAGGCACGCAAGGAACTTCCATTAGCACAAACCATAAACATACACAATATTGGCGTATTCTGTAGTCGAAAATTTATAAGGCATCTTGAAAAACACAACTTAACACTTCTGATAACTGTACCTGTATAACTACTGTACTGTAGGTAGCTGACTGAACTGCTGTGAATTGATGAGTGATAGTGTAGGCTATTTGTGTTATCTGCGGGTTCTGTGTCATTACATCAGACAAGGGCAGGCGATTGGACATTTGTAATGCCCAACGACCCGGTTTCTTTCTCTTATCTACATCGCTCACAATGCAGATTCCAATGTTACGTCATTCATTGCGGTCGGTGACCTTGTCTCAAGTTCTCAAGTCAGCAGCGTATGGTAACGTCTGATTCACATTGGGACGAGACGTTTTACCAAAAAAAAATGCATCTAGCTCCGCCATCGTTCGAAAACGGACCTATGTTCATACGAACTTTTTCACTCAAAATGGCATAAGATATCACATCCTAAATTTTTTACCTTTCCTCGTGAATCACACTGTATAATGAACATAAAATGTTCCGTGTATTTATGGGTACTGTTTGCATTTATAGTTTGGACATGTTGCATTTTAAATGAATGTGTTAGTCATGGTATAATAAAATTGAACAACTACAGTAAGAAACAGATGTAATCTTGAACATAACGGTACATACCACTGAAAATGTATTTCAGGATGAATTTCCAATGTAGTAGGGTTTTAATCTATCATAGAAACTAACTTATTGATACATATTATTTTGACCTTATTAATCTCAGACAAAATCCATGGAAACGTGTTTTTTTTTTTTTTTTTTTTTTTTTTGCAAAAGAAGTACTTATTTTTCATCATAATAAAACGAAATGAAAATAAGAACGCTGAAAAATAAGGATAAGACTAATGTTTATATGTTAACAGTAACAGAAACGCACTCTGAAATAGCCGCATCTTCATTGTTTGACTCCATCTTTACCGCACAGCATGATGGGATGCTCTGTTGTGATTGTTATTGGCTGTTGCGTACATGTGACGATGTGAATGGACACAGCTGTTAAACATGTTGCGTTTTGAATGAACACACGATTTTTTTTCGCTATTTACTGTGTATTTTGGATATTTATTATATTATAGTTCACAGAAAAAATACATACGGCCTATAAGCGTTTAAAACCTTACATTAGACACTTTATAATTTTACACATAGATATGTCATTTTTAATACAATTTCTAGACTTGAAATATTTAACATAACATGTTTTTTTTTTGTTTTATCTTGTACTTACGTGTAGTTTTGTGCAAGACTCATTTCAGTATGTTGTTGCAATTAGTGTTTGTTCACTTGCCTGAGTGCTATTTACTGTGGAATATATTACATTTTCAACGGATAATGTCAGGAATAGACTCAGAATTCAATCTCCGGGGTCTTTTTTTTTTTTTTAAGGGACATGTTGATTTCTGCCTCACTATAACTGTAGTGAGTGTAGTTAAAACAAAGCATGTGTCAGCCACCGGCGTAGCGCAGTCGACTAAGGCGCTTGCCTACCGATCCGGAGTTGCGTTCGGGCGCGGGTTCGATTCCCGCTTGGGCTGATTACGTGGTTGGGTTTTTTCCGAGGTTTTTCCCAACCGTAAGGCAAATGTCAGGTAATCTATGGTGAATCCTCTACCTCATCTCGCCAAACATCATATCACCATCACCTATCTCATCGACGCTAAATAACCTCGTAGTTGATACAGCGTGATTAAATAATGAAGTAAAAAGAAGCAGTGTGGAGTTACGAACTGACAATCACATCACCGGCCACGCTGCCTCGCGTGTTGTGCATCCAGCTGGTTTACGTATAATCAATGATCTCCCAAAGTCCGGTTTACTTTCTCAGGTGTTTGACTCGCTTCTCTTGTTGTTCTTCTCACGGTTATTCTAATCTTCCGTCGTTTATCATGTCATCCCACTTCCTGCACATTCGGCCTCCCACCTTCCCGAGGAACTCTTAATGCAATGTAATGGAGCCCCCAACCCGTAGCATTTTTAGGGCCGTCAACCCTTTGACCAATTAGTACCGAGCAGTTGGGCTCTTGACAGACATCGAGGTATCGTCTGAAACGATCTACAGATGTCTGAGTGACAAGCTGTGATAGCCTGTGAAAAGGTTTTATAGCAGGTTACACACAATGGGATGGAAGTGTGGAACACGGGGCACATTTCCTTAAAACTTGCCGTTCAAGTTAAGTGCAGGAATTGTTGCTATTACAGGATGATGATCTGCTGAAAGGAACCACCGCACTCATCGGTGTCACGAAGGAACGTCATTGTTATACGTTTTACGCATGCAGCGAATTTACAATTTAAAATATTTTGTTAACTTCAGTACTTAAATTAATGCATTCAAAGGAATAATGGAAATAAATAAATCTATCAATTTTAATTGTGTTCTTCTTGATACAATTTTCGTTGGAGTATATGATAAAAAAATTGCTAATGATATGGCGTTATTAACAGAAAAGAAGATAATGCTAAGGGATATGCTACTGAAGGTAAATGACAGCTGTGAGCAATATGGGATGAAGATAAAAGCAAACAAGGCGAAGATCATAGTTATCGGAAGAAAAATGAAGAAGGTAATGTGCGAATTAGAAATGAGACAGTAGAATACGTGGATAGCTTCACATACACCGTGTCCTGCTTAGAGGGATCGAGAAATAAATGCTAACCATTTAAAATCAGATGGAGATATTGTTTTTATTTGCATCTGACAAGATGCAGAAAGTGTCCAAGTTTATGCACGGATGGTTTAAATACAATTGCATGTCCATGCGCAAACGCACTAATATCTATTTTGGAAACAAGCCTGGGGCCATTCAGTAGAAGATTCCGTCATTGGATCATTCTTCTTCAGCGAGGCGACAATCACAGGAAATGTGTATCTGGACATGTTGCAGAATTATTTTGTTGATCAACTCCCCCCTGGATCGGTTTTTCAGCAACATGGGGCTCCACCCCATCACTATGGAGCAGTGCGTGTCTTCTTGAATGCAAACTTTCCCAATAGGTTGATCGGAAGAAGAGAACGCTTGCCTGGCCACCTAAGTCAACCAACTTGACGCCCATTGACCTTCCTCTGGGGCTTTGTGACAAGTGTTGTGTACCAACGTGATACAGTTGACACTTTGGAAAAACTGAGAAAACGCATTATAAATGCAGCTGCGCTAATCAGTTCACAAATGTTATGGAACACTTGGCAGAAGATTGATACTTTTAGATATCTTCAGTGTAGCTCGAGGCGCACACATCGAGTTGCACTGACCATTCTCCGAAACTCGGAGAGTTTTTACATCAAGTTACACTAAAAGTTATGTTATAAAACCATTATTTATACTTTAAATTATCACTTATTTCTCGGTATACTTGGGATATACAGTAAGCTGTAACATGAGCTGCTGTCAGGAAGTCAAAAGGAGGATAGCAATGGCAAAGGAAGATTTTAATAGAAAAAAGAGCATCTTCTACGGGCCTCTAGATAAGAAAAACTAAGCAAGAGACTAGTGAAGTGCTTTGTGTGGAGTGTGGCATTGTATGGGCAGAGACATGGCCATTACGACGAAGTGAAGAGAAACGACTAGAAACAATTGAATGTGGATATGGGGAAGAATGGAAAATGTGAAATGGACAGACAGGATAATAAATCAAACCTTGTTGGGAAGAGTGGGTGAAGAAAGAATAACGATGAAACTGGTCAGGAGGGGAAAAAGAAATTGACTGGGTCACTAAGAAAGAACTGCCTACTGAAGATTTCGCTGGAAGAAATGTTGAACAGGAGAAAAGTTTGGGGCAGAAGGACATGTCAGATGACAGACAGTATTAAGATATATGGGTAGTATCCTGGGACCAAGAGAAGGCTAAAAATAAAAACTTTCGGAGAATGCTGGGATTGCAGTGAAAAACCTTCCTTTGGGCTAAAAAATATAAATTAATTAATTCGTATAAAAATAGCGTTTTTTCTATTAAACTTTAATTGAAATACGAGTATACTGTAAATATCGTCTTCTTGTTGTTAAGATTTTAATTGGAATACGTGAAAAGGATTTATTGTCGTATTCTGTCTACGTCTTAATTAAAATGTTAGTCTTTTTCTGTTAAAACTTTAATTGAGAAACGTAAGCCTAATCGAAGATAGCGCACCGCCTCACATGCACATCCTTGAAAAACAATTAATTACACAGATCTTTGGCGATAGTCTCATCAGTAGGCACTTTCCAACATTATGGCCTCCACTACATCCAGATCTCAACCAGACCTATTTTTGGATGTGAGGTTCACTTTAACAAAGAGTTTTCGTGGCACACCCAACAAACCTATAGCTACTGAAAGATGCTATCTCTCACGAAATCGAGAATATTCCGCAGAAAAAATGGCGTTTGTTGAAAAAGAGAACGGCGGACACATTCCCAGTGTTTTAAAAACCAAAGCCCCATTTATTTGCTCAACACAGTGATGGTTTTGTTTAGTGTTTTCTACCTCAAATATTATATCTAATATTTATAAGTTTTAAAGTTTGAATGATCTGTATATTCCTTAATACCGTATATTAATAATTGAAGAGTCCACTGCAAGAATGATAGATGTCACTTTTTTGTCGAAAATGAACCAAGACTGTCAATGCATAGCTTAAGACATATAGAATGTACATAGAGAGTTACATGGCATTAACACTGATAGTCATTGTCCAGTAATGATCGGAAAATCACAGTTACGCTTTGAGCGCTAAGCATTTCAAACTTTCAATCGCTTCTCCTGCAAAATGTATTCGAAATGACATCCCTCGTTCTTGCAGTGGACTCTTCAATTTATATAGGCGCTACAGTCATATTTTTATTTTTAACACAGTAGGCTATTTAATTATTATGAATGTGTGCCAATATAGTAAATAATCTATACTAATAATAAATCTGTAGCCGAAATTTTTCTGGTAATTTTCGATTTTACAAAAATAATTGGTCCTAACATATATAATTAACCACCCTGAAACCGAAAATCGCTTTTTTGAAATTTTTGTTTGTATGTCTGTCTGTCTGTCTGTGTGTCTGTATGTTTGTTACCTTTTCACGCGATAATGGCTGAACGGATTTCGATGAAAATTGGAATATAAATTAAGTTCGCTGTAACTTAGATTTTAGGCTATATGGCATTCAAAATACTTTATTTAAAAGGGGGGTTATAAGGGGGCCTGAATTAAATCGAAATATCTCGCATATTATTGATTTTTGTGAAAAAAGTTACATAACAAACGTTTCTTTAAACATCATTTCCGATAAGTTTTATTCCTTGAAAAATGTTGATAGGACTGATATTTAATGAGATAAATGAGTTTTAAAATTAAAATAACTGCCATCTAAGGCCGTGTAATGAAATGAAAAACAAATGACTTCGTCTATAAGGGGCCTTGGACAGCAACAATCGAAAGCTATGAAAGATAGCCTACAGAGAATGTTTCTGTGTTTGATTGAAGTAATATCGGAAGCTAAATTAACCGATTTGTGTAATTAATTATTATTTCACCATTGGAAAGTGTAGTTTCTCTAGATGGACATAATGTTATAATAGTAACTTCTGAGTGAATTGAGGACAGGTAAGATTAAAATAGCTTCTTATGCACAGAAAATTTGATAGGCTATTCTGTATATTCGTTTCCTGTATTTCTTAAAATAATTTTTATGTACACATTCATTCTAATCTCAGAGTGTGTATTGATTTAGTACGCAGTAATAGTATGTTAGCTTAGTATTCCATTATTTTGTAATCCAAATTTAAACTATGCTCAATTGAATCCTGTTAAAATACCTAAAATACATATGCATTAAATGCGATGCAAAAAATTGGGTAATGAGCCAAGCAGATTATGTTGCGCTGTTGTAAAAGTTGTTCCTCCTGAGATTCAAGAGCCCCCATAACTAATTAAAACTTACTAATCGCAGTACATCCGTTATCAACACACTTTTTATATATTATAATATAATATAATATAATATAATGTAATATAATATAATTTAAGTTATTTGAAGGTTTCAGAACCATAGTGGGCCTAGCGCCATTTACTGAATACGTAGAAAACAAGGTTAAAATTAATTTATTACCATAATTCAATGGAAACATATAGCAAGTAAAATAAAGTATACACATTAAATCTAAATGATGTCAATGTTAATTAAACTATGGTTGCATGTAATAAAAATTAAGAAACACGATAAAGGAATTGTCATTGCACCAAATGAGTGTCTCTGGACTAAAATGATCGCATTTTAATTATTTAAATACAATTTAAATTAAATACATATTAAACGATTTATCCTTCTGTAAAACACGAATGTTCCCTGGATCAAATATCCTATTTTAATTATGTAATTACTTTATATTTATTTCTAACGGGTGCAGCAGAGCGCACGGGTACAGCTAATAATAATATTAATAATAATAATAATAATAATACTATATAATAATATATTATTATTATTATTATTATTATTATTATTATTATTATTATCCCTGGTCGTTGTCTTCCTTTGAAGCTCAGTCGTTTCGAATTAAAAGGACCCGCTACAAATTCCACGTATTAGGAGGGCTTTGAACCCGTGGGTAGTCGATTATAATTCACTTTGTTAGGTTGTTATACTCGCATATCTTTCTTCGATGTACTGGATTGCAAGAAGTAAAAACTTACCCTTTTCTTCTCCGGTACATTTCTCAAGCCTCTCGATCATTACTTGCGTTCCTGGAAGTTCGCAGTACAGTATAAGGACACTGAAACTCTTTGTTATGTCCTTTGTCGAGCGAGTCCTTACCTAGGAATGTGGCGCCATCTCTGGTGCCGTGTGTTGCTATGAGGCGGCGTTTTTCATGATGTCACTGACCTCAAATAACTCTTTGATTGTGAGAACTGTCTGCTTCACCTCCTTAGCAACTGGAATAGTGTGACATCCTGCCGCAAGCTGTATTAACATCCCGCGTCCGGAAATAAAGCGGCCATGTTTTACGAAGGATAGAATCACAGCATCTTCTTCACTGCGACTTGCGGCAAGGTGCCTCCTTCTTTTCTTAAGCCAGAAATTTTAAATGCTGCGGACCATCATAAGTTATTATTATTATTATTATTATTATTATTATTATTATTATTATTATTATTATTATTATTATTATTATTTTTTTTTTTTTTATTCCTACTTATAATTTTGATAGGTCCAGAATTGTGGCTAGCGAAATGAAATTGAATCAGTCATTTGTAAAACCACATGAGTCACAGAAAATAAGTTTCAAGAAAAATAGAAAAAACTATCTATAGCTTATTTATTTATTTATTTATTTATTTATTATTTTGCTGTTAATTGTAACATAAAATATAATATATGCAGAAAAGCTTTAGCTCGCCCCTGAAAGAGTAGAACTCGTGCTCAGGGGCGGATTCCTGAATTGAAATTAAGAAGTACATAATACGATTTGTCTTATGTCTACTATGGAATTATAGTAGGTCTATATAAATTTAAATTTACAATTTTTTCAATTTTTATAAAATCCATACATAACTTTTTAAATTTAATACTAGAACTATTAGAATTGACAAGATTAGGATATTTAAATATAAATTTGTTATAAATATTCTTGGGCCTAAATTACTACTGTAACAGTGTTGCATTTTGGTTCAAACAATCTTAAAGAATTCATACCTTTTGTTTCATAACTATGTTTCGATTTTTATGTATGCATTTTATTAATACAATAAAATAAATTTGTCTTGCGTTAAGTACATTAAAGTCTAAAAACAAATTTTTAGATGGAAAATCAATAGATTTATGAAGATATATTTTAATTATTTTCTTCTGTAATAAATAAAGAGGATAAAATTGGATTTAAATGAGCTACCCCATCCTATAATTCCATGCATGATTACCGATTGAAATAAAGTTAAATATACTCGTATTGTGCGTAATAAACTTATTGACAAATAATTCCTCAATAAAACAAAATAATATACTATTTTACGTAATTTATTACAAAGGTAATTAATGTGTTGGTTCAATTTTAAATGATTATCGAAAATTATGCCTAAATACTTAACTTCAGAGGAGTCTTTAATAATCGGACATTTACATTGTATAAGACAACAATCAGAATTATGTAATTTAATACTTAATATAGATGTAGGAGGTTTGTTACATTTTTCAGATAATGAGAATGGAATAATTATGGTTTTATTTTCGTTGATAGAAAGATAATTTGTCAAACTTTTTTTTATTAATTTAAGTCCATTATTTGAGTTATTATATGCATCATACCAGGTTTTTCCACCAAAAAGTAAAACTGTAATGGATTTTATGTTAGCTCTGTGAAATTTTTTACAGGAAGACCATACTTTAGTATGATTACAAAAGCATTATATCTTAATTATCTCATTTCATACCATCTTGAAATATTTTTAAGTTCTTGAACTCATTTTGTTTTAACAAGTACCAATAAGAACAACTACAACCAACCAATCACATGACGTGACGCATAATCAAAGTTATACATTTTTTTATCACATGACGTGACGCATAACGTGACGCATAACATAAGTTATGCATTTTTTTTTCAAGTATCACACCAAAAGAGGTGTTTGCCTTGTCAGGTTTCCAAATCAAACATGGGGAGGCCAGCCTACAGCAATACAAAATCATTATAATAATACAAATATTATATGAACACACCAGAAATGATTAGATTAATTGGCTAGTGAAATTTTTATCTTCTGAAAGGAAATTGTTTGAATACACCTATAGTTCACCTAATTGAAACTTCAGTACAATAGACATTTCAATATAATTCTTAATGATCGACAGGGTGGAGTTGCGTTGGCTTACTGAAAGGCTGAATTGTCGCCATGACTTCTTATATTGAACATACCAATAAAGACACTTGCTTAAAAATATCCTTCAATTCTAGTAGAAAGTTTTGGATGTTAAAAGAACGGAACAATTTAAGAAAGTTCATGTAGTTCTGTCTGTAACGGTTGAGATGTTTGTCTAGATGTGGATTGAGAATTGATAGACTCTATTTTAGCCCAAGTTGAAGTTGAGACCGAAGGTGATGGGGGTTGCATTCTGAGTTCGCTTTGTAGTATTGATTTCGGCGTGGTGAGGTTAACGTATGAAATAAACTTTGGACATTGACGATAACTCGCAGTATGTTTACCTCCACAATTTGCACAGAGAGCTTCATGTTGTGGTCCTTCTTAGGACAATCAGCTATAGCATGTTCGCCAAGAACAACTCCAGTATCCTGTTACAATATTAGTGTATTGTTTGTTGCAGTGTGAAATACATTATACAGTTTTCAATCAATTTATATTGTTATTTTACTTAAGATTCAAAATGGTTCATTTCATTCACAAATTAAATACAAAATATCACAGCCGATTTAAAAAAAGTTATTTCTGAGCAATTCATTTTCAAAGCAGTGTATCACATGTTTAATGGAAATATATGAGTACTGGTTAACAATAAGTAAATAGCATAAATTGCATATTATCCCTCCAAAATAGATGGTGTTTCTTGCTTTGGGATCTCTTTTCTAGGACGTTTCCTCTTTTTATCATACACTTCTACAATTCTTGAAGGCACAAAACTTGCTCATTTTTGCTTTCAAATGATGCAGTTTTGTTAAAAATGTTTATTCTATCTGGTACAGGTAGTTTCATAGAACACTTTTCTTTGCACGTGAAAGCAACAAATCTGTGCCATATTTCTGACCATAACTCTATATAATTTCAAATAAATGCTTCTCGTTGACAGAGCTAACGAGATCTTGTGACAATGTAACATATTCCCATCAAAACTTCATACCGATAACATAAATTAAACAATCGTATTGTACTTACATGCATGGATCTCCTTGCTTCCTTGCAACTATATTATTTCCTCTGTGAGAGATCCTTCTCTTTGCAATGCTTTATCCTCTCTTTTATACACATCTCTGATAATGACACCTTTCAGCGTATTTTTTTCTTCTACAGAACTCTTGGAACTACACTCACTGTCCAATATCTTGACAAAGAAGTGCATGGTAGCAAACGCATCACGGGTGCATCATGGCGTTATTCGCTAAAACTATGTGAGTCCGGGATTGATGTGGTTTTGAAAGGAACTCAATATTTTAATATTTTATAGACTACTTAGTAATGATCGGACTCATGTTGTTTCAACTGGAAATGATGCGTCTACCCGTAGTGCTGTTATAGTACCAGTAACTCATTTCTCATGGACTCATGTGGTTTTACGAATGGTCAATTTTACGTCGTACAGCAGGTTATATAGGATTAGATAAAAGAAGGAGTCACATATTAAATCTAGAATAATACATTTCACACGCTCCATCCTTCTCCATATCCACATTTCAAATGCTTCTAGTCGCTTCTCTTCACTTTGCCGTAATATCCATGTTTCTACCCCATATAATGCTACACCCCACACAAAGCACTAACTAATATCTTCCTTAGTTCTTTCTCCAGAGGTCCGTAGAAGATGCTCCTTTTTATATTAAAAGCTTCCTTGATATTTTACTATTTTATTTCGTGTAGAGACGTTTATTGCAATAATTGGGGTTTACTTAAATGTCTGTCTTTTTTATGTGACATGTAGTTAGAAAATTTAATATTTCGAAAGTTGTTTTATTTATATCAATGATATCAAAGAAAGAGCACATGAACGACGTTCAATTCCTTCGCCTGCTTACGAGCTGGAGTGGAATTCCATAAACACAGAAACGAGCAAGACACAGGGGAGGACAATGTGGATATGATCTGGTGTTCAGATGTAATAATTCGTTACACATTTGTTTATACAATTTTATTAAATGCAATTATCTGATAACTGAATAATTTATATTTGCTTTACAATAGTGAGCGAAGGTTAGTTTTGTAGACTATTATAGCCTAATACTGCTTTAGTAACTTAAAAATAATATAACAGATAGAATGATTTCTGAATATTCTTGGTTATTACAATTATTACTATCTTCTGTAATAGCGAAAATAGGGAAAATGAACATTGGAAAATGAAGTTTAAGCAGTATAGTCAGCCAAGGTTAATTTTGTAGACTATTATAGCCTAATACTGATTTAGTAACTTAAAAATAATATAACAGAATGATTTCTGAATATTCTTGGTTATTACAATTACTGTTTTCTGTAATAGCGAAAATAGGGAAAATGAATATTGGAAAATAAAGTTTAACCAGAATAGTGAGCCAAGGTTAGTTTTGTAGACTATTATAGCCTAATACTGCTTTACTAATAACTTAACATAATAGGCGTAATGATTTCTGAATATTTATTTATTTTTATTTATTCTGGTAGAGTTAAGGCCATGAGGCCTGCTCTTCCACATTACCAGAAGTGAAATACATAATGAAACAATGACAAAAATAGTAAAGTCATACTTAAATATAAATATAATTTTCATGCACATTAACAAGCTTACACGGGCTATAATGAAATATTAACTAAACATGATATATAATTAAGTTATTTGCAATTCATATCCTAATTCTACTTTATGATAGGCCTAAATGACAATTGATATACACACAGAATAACCTATAAAAATCGGCTAACACTTACAAATCAATTTCATGTAAAAGTATGTAATATTCTTGTTTATTAGAATTACTATCTTTAGTAATGGCGAAAATAAGGAAAATTAACATTTCAAAATGAAGTTTCATCAGAATCGTTTCTATGATTTCTTTTCGATATCAGCCTTGTAATGTTTTTTAGTAGGTTATTTTACGACGCTGTATCAACATCTCAGGTTATTTAGCGCCTGAATGAAATGAAGGTGATACTGCCGGTAAAATGAGTCCGGGGTCCAGCACCGATAGTTACCCAGCATTTGCTCAAATTGGGTTAAGGGAAAACCCCGGAAAAAACCTCAATCAGGTAACTTGCCCCGACCGGGAATCAAACCCGGACCACCTGGTTTCGCGGCCAGACGCGCTAGCCGTTACTCCACAGGTGTGGACTTGTAATGTTTGGTACTCTGTTATTTGAAGTAGCAAGTCGAAGCGTAGCACGCATACTGCTGTCAGATAATTTGGCCTTGGTTTTTTTAGGTTCATCAGTGAAATAAATTGTTCACATGCATATGTGTTACCTAAAATTTGAGTCGCAAACTTACGGACCATAGGATACAGTTCAGGGCTCTAACATTTGTAAACTGTAAGGAAGTCCTGATCATTATATGCATGTTTTAATAACATTGTATTCCCAATATAAATTATTTCTAGCTGCAATTCTTGTGGTACAGTTTCTATGTTTGCAGCAAGAGGTCGATAGAAAAGTTCTAGTTTAGTTCGCTCGGTGCATGATTAATGCCAACTGTACATTGTACAACCCTCACTGAAGCACGTATTCGTAGCTGCGCTCTCTACGTGCTCCAGTGGCGCAAGCGCTCTCTGTAGCGCATTTACGCTCTGATTGACGTCCCTGATTTATATGAAGTTACAGCATATTTTTTTGACATCGCAGGTGACAGAATTTACATACATAAAACACTCTTCAACACTTCCTGATTTCCACATTGCCACTTGAGAAGAGTCTAACATTTGAAATGGCCATTATTTCAACGATTATGGCTGTCAAATCATAATGTTGTGATGGGTGTAGTAGGTGTAGAGACTCGTATAGTTGCACATAACATCAGGGAGTGTGTGCATTAATTTTTAGTGTCTCATATTTTAGCGATCATGGATGTAAATGAATTGGAAGCAAGATGGAAGCAGTCAGATTTACATGTATTCATCCCTGTTGCTCCCCTATTCTCGACATGTGGTAGGGTGGTGCGGAGTGATAAATATGTGTAGGCAAGTAGGATTTATGAGCTGATGTACATTTTTTATACTCCGTGTCACGCCAGCATTAGGAGCAGACGAATTCGTCGGCGTTGATCTACATCTCTGTATTAAAACCAGTCTAAGCTCCCACAAGAAATATCGTATAATGCCCTCTTTCCGTAGCATTGATGAAAAATGTGAAGAAATTATTAAATTATTTCCAGGAAATTCTGCAATGTAAAGGGCCGTGGAAACTCTGTTACAGAAAATAGTTCCCATTAGCATCTATACACCAATTTAACGCTATACAAAAACTAGGTGTGGAACCCACTACTTACATTGTCAGTATCCGAAGTAAAAATAAATATTATTGACATTTTGGAAAAAAATGAGTTTTTTTACTGAAATAGTCATTTTTAATGTCGCTGATAATGAAAATAGGGATCCATGAGCTACAACATTGGATACATACCGGTATTCCATAGTTCAATGTAGAACTGATTTATCATATTTTGTGATTTTAAGGATGTTATGGGAATGAGTAAATGTTAATAAAAAATTTTTTTTAATATAGTGCTGGTCACCGAGTACGAGTGGATTTTGAAGTAATTCTATAGACAGCAGTACGACGTAATGCACCAAAGTGTGCAATTTAGTTATATTGCTCGCTTTTTGAAAGTAACTTACGTTAAATGTCCCCGTTACAATTTAAACACTTGTGTAATCTTCCACGTAAGTTGTGCATTACACTCTGCAGTACCTCATAATCAATGTTTCTTCTTTCTTCTTGTATACTTTCCGTAAGTTTTTCTGCAATATGCGGACGATTTTGAAATGCCCCATTCACTCTGATCAGGAGATCTTGCTGGCCAAGTGATTAATTAATGGATTAATTAACTATAGTAGAATTCCTCGTAGCCGTCAACTGTGGGACAAAGCCAGTGCTGGATAACTGATTTTGCCGGATAATTGGAAAATGCGTTTATATGTTATGTAAAGACATACTGTACTGCACAAACATTTTTTTCTACGTTAAAATTTAGTAATTTTCGGGTAGATATTTAAAAATAAAGTTTTGAAATATACGTATATTGTTAATTTTTAGTACTGAATACGGTAATGTACAGTTACCCTGGAAAAGAATGAGACGATTCTTGGTCGTCGGAAGTTAAAGTTCTACAGCGCGGTTCACTCGATATCGACGTAGGGATACATAACATGACAGATAGTACAAGAATTGTTACAAGGACCACAACAAGGACAAGGACCAGAATAAGGATCACGAAGAAGACTGCCATTTAAGGCCAGGATTTCACAACATAGCTCGAGTCCCAAAATATCATTGCTTCACTGTACCGAATGGCAAATGCCTGCTAAGGGATCTACATTCTGGACTGCTGCTGTCACTGTCTTGTCTCGGTAGCTCATATAGTAGCGTGCCGGTTCCATTGTATAACCGAAACGTCTCGTGTTCGATCCCAGGTAAAACTTTTTTTTATTGAGGTGTAATTAATTTGTTCAGAGTTCTTCGACTGTCTAATTTGTCGAAAAATATGGAATAATTTATGCCCAATTTCTGGGTCTTACAAGTGGGCTGAACCTCGTCAAAAAAAAATAAATCTTACTTGGAAGTTAAAAGTATTCTTCCTCAAACAAAAATCATAAGAAACAAAAAGAGACCTGTTAACTTAATATCTTGTCCACATGCCATCAGCTTCTATTACAGCTCTAAGTCGATCCGGCATGGATGTCACGAGATTGTGGAATAAGTTCTGATCCCCGGCGAGATCTTCCCAGGTGTCAACAACTTGACCCCACAATTCGTCTCGATTTCGAGGGCGTCGGTGGGCATAGGTGGCTATCCTTCTCTTTTTCAATTCCGCCCATAAATTTTCGATGACATTCAAATCAGGTGACTTCGGAGGCCAATTAATGATTTCGATCTCGGGTCTCCTTTGAAACCATCTTTGAATGCTTGCAGCATAGTGCACGGGATGGTTATCCTGCTGGAACAGCAATGTTCCTTCGGGAAAACGTTCTCGGGCGGAGGGAAGGAATATATTTTCCAGAATGTGCTCGTAAGTTTCCGCATTAAACCGGCCATCGATGCGTTCTATAACACCAGGTCCATCGTAAGACATCCACCCCCAACACGATATGCTAAAGCGCCCCGATCTTTCACGTCGGTGCACATAGCGCTGATCATGTCGGAGACCATCCTCACGATAGACACGGACAGGACCTTCGTAATCACTCGAGATGGTTGTTTCGTCGGAGAAAATTACATTTCTCCAATAGAAATCCACTCGATTGGTAGCGAAGGCAAGACGGTCGACAGCTTGTGCTTCCCCCAATATTTCCATTTGCGCAGCCCTCCGGCTCCTAATACCGCGGTTCCTCAACCTGCTGATCACAGTCTGTGAAGAGCCGGGAAAGTTAGATGCTGCTCTTATTTCGTTAGCAGTCAGAAAGGGGTCCTGTCGAACTGTCTCGAATAAAAGAGCATCCTCTTCCAATGAAGAAATCCGCGGACGCCCAGGAATAGGGCGATTTTCGACCTCCCCAAAATTTTGGTAACGATGAACCCATCTCGCGGCTGTACTTCCAGGAACACCGACCAAACGGCCAGCAGATCTAGCCCCATATCCAGTCTCAACTAGAGCTATAACTCGCTGTCTCATGTCACGTCGGTTCGCCATTACGATGAGAAATGAGAGATGACGATAATACTTTAGTGTAGACAATGACTATTTAACCTGATATAGAATTATTGAAATAAGAGGCATCTTGCATAGTAAGAGTTAATAAATCAACCCTGAATTAAATATCTAAATAACAGGATATAACAGGAAGTCCAATTGTTGCGAAACTAATCAAATTAAATCTAATTACATTAAATAAACAAACCCCAAGTTATGACACCACATTGCTATAGCTAAATTGTATGTTATTAACATAAGCATTGAGTAGGTCCGTGGTTGTGCGTTGGACGACAAAACCAAACATCGAAAGTTCGAATCTTGCCGAAGAATGTAACTTCTTGCTTTTTATAATGTAAATCAGACTTATAACTACAATCATTCATATTTCTTACATTATTTATTAATATTTATAGCCAACATTGAATTTGTAAAGAAAAGACTTTAGAAATCTCATATGGAATTTGTGATCTGTAGTGACATAAACATAGATTATCTCTCGGAACTTTTCCGTAAAAGTAAATTAAATTCACTCCTTGAAACTGGAAACCTTATTCGTAGGGTCATTTTCCCATAGCATATAAGCTGAAGTAACACAGCCATTGATAAACGTTTTGTACACAGAATTAGACTGAATTCCTATTCGACAGAACCTATAATCAATGGCTTGTCTGACCATGATAAACAAATCCTATGTGTCTCCAATGTCACTGAACAATTTCAAAATATTAATTTAAAAACTAAGAAAGGATCGTAATTGCTGTATCTAGTGATTATTTACATTTATGGCTACAAAATGAATCTTGGAAAAACATATATGATACTGGTACTACTGATATTAAGAGTAAATATATTGAATTTTTCACTTAATTTCATAATCACTTCAGTGGATGTTCTCCACTCAATGTTGTGAAAAAATTCAAAAGTTAAAACATGTAGATAACGCAGGGACTTCAAAATCTCATGTATTAAAAAGAAGAATCTATATGTAATGAGTTGCAATGTAATGATCTTCATGTTCTTAAATACTGCAAGAAGTACAGTGTAATTTATCAAAAATTATGAAAGAGGGAAATAGAATATATTTGAGTAGAAAAGTACAAAATTCAGATAATGCAATTAAACCTATTCGTAATATTATTAAATTTAAGCTTGTAGATATCCTAAGAAAGAAAATATTTTTTCATTAAAACCAATGATTATAAAGTAGAGGATCCCAAATCTATTGCAAATTCTTTTAACGTATTATAGTATATAGTACAGAAATATTATTGACAACTTAAACATTCAAGATTTTGCAAAAGATACTGCAATTGGTTACTTAACAGATGTATTTAATAATTATTATTAATATATGTAATTAGTCAATAACTGCAACAGTGCTTATACATTCAATCATAACATGAATAAAATTGAATGCAAACACGTAGATAAAATAGTTAAAATTAACTGCAGGGGTGAGAATGAAATAATCCAAAGCCATTCTTTTAACAAAAATTGTTTTTTGCGAGTGCATTTCTTACACATATGGGAAAGCTATTAATAAATTATTGTAATAATTACTCAACAAATTACATAGCCTAAGGACTCTAAACCTTTGTAAAAGTTTGTCTATTATTATATATTTTTTAAATTTCATTTTAATTGTTAGTTTTTAATATATATGCATTTACATTGTATATATGTGTGTGTGTATAAATGCATTCATTAGATTAACGTTTATAATATTATAACTTGTAATTTTGTATTGTTTGCGATCATTAACACTTAATCTCAGGACTTTGTAAAACTATATTTCAACGTGACTTAGCTATTTCAACGTTATTTAGACAAAAAAAAATTGTTGTGTAGACTAAGAATCGAACTCGCACTCTTCTACACAACACGCAGAAGTCTTACCGTCTGAGCTATGGAAACGTCATGAAAGCTTTCCTTTCTGTGCGGAGTGTCGATCTAGTCATGAAGGTCCATTGAAGATTTAACTACACGATTTATGTATATATTTATCTTTTATTTACGTAATATTATCATATTTCTTGCAGTTTTTAAATTGAATTTCGGAACGATGTTAGTAACAAACCAAATAGCCTGAATTTAAGTAACTCAATATTCGTTATCTTGTGTATCGGTGCTCTGGTCTCCGATCATGCGCAGTGTCTTACATCTGAGACTTAGGAATATTCAATCGTCTCATCCTTTTCCAGGGAAACTGTACATCCATCAGTTCATAATTATTGTAATACAGTAATACATAATAGCGTAAAAGATACTAAAAGTTTTCTTAATCTTATGACAATTTTAAATGGCGACCATATGACGTGAACAACAGTGTATCCAACGTTGCAATTATGAAGATAATGAAGTAGCGCTCTATGATTTGAACTTCTTTAACATATCTCTAATGTCTACTTGTTTATATATATATATATATATATATATATATATATATAATCTATTACTCGAATGAAACTTTTACGCCCTACAGCGTAACAGAAAATATCACACTTTACTATTTAAACTCATCCAACATCCTTTCGAAACGGGTGAGTTCAAGTGGTAAATTTAAAGATATCGTCTCTGCACTTTGTTTGCAAGGCCCAAGTGACAGCTTACCAATGCTACCCGATCTATTCCAGGAACATAACGGGGTTTTCTGTCTATGTTTTCACGCGTGAACAATGTAAAGAGTAAACACAATATGCGGCATGTGCGATCCACGAAAACCACTTACACCTTCCTTCGACTCTTTCCTTTCGCATGAATGACAATTTTTTTGGCCTAGCTAAAAGTGCCGTTGTTTTGGTATTGCCGGTTATTTGGGTGCCGGATACGAGGGATTTTACTGTAGTACATTCTGAATGTGAACAATGCCACTAATATGTAGGAGAAATCGCTACATACAGAGTGGCTGAAGCACAAAACAACATTTCTATTTTCAGGAATGATGTAAATGTGTGTTTATGCAAAGATATCGTAATCAAGTTTTTGCACAATCACAGTATTTTTTTTTTTCTGATAAGTCGTAGTTTATAATGAGAAAGTAAAATATTTAATCGTTATATTGTGTGCAATAAACGTTCATCTCCAAGAAAATATAGACATAATTTTCTTCTGAATTATTTCTTTATTAGTGAGAAGCTAAGAAGTTCTTTTTACTGGTGTGTCAAATTATTAATTCTACTTATTTCTCTTAAGTTGTACGAATATTCTCTTATTGTATTCGTAAATTTTACTTGCATGGAGTAAAATTCTGTATGGGCTACTGTAATTTTTGTGGCACGAAACATGTTACACGATATCATAACCTTAATTTTCAGGTCATTAACATTTATTTACGAATGAGGCAGGATTTATGGCCTTACGTTGAATGAAAATATACTCCACATCACTGTTATTACGCTACAACACACAATAAAAGCTCCTGGCAATAAAATGACTAAAACATAACAATGTAGGCGGATGGTATGTGCCCTCAATTGTAAAACTTTGACAAGTTCTAAGAAATACGTAAGAAAAAGTCGTTCGTCTGAACTCATTCGCAAACAGCGGCGGCTCTGAATTACACGAGACCTCAAACAGAATCAAGCATGAGGTCTTTAAGGATGAAGGATAAACAGGCCAACTTCGGTTTCCACGTTGTCGTTGAATAACGTTATGTAGTGTATTTATAAGTAATGAATTTTATAAAATAATACAGTAGCCTATACGTGCACATGCATTGGGACACTTGCTTCACGCCACATGGTGTCTGCATAAACTGTACATAGTGAGTACAATTGTCCGACATTTTGTTATTTTTTTTTGTTTCCGTTTGCACCTAGTAGACAGATATTTCCCGCTTCATAAACATTTATGATGTTGTATCTCTTATGATAATCAATCCCGCTGTATTTTTTTTCTTGATAGATCAATATCTAAGGTCTGAGTAAAGTATAGAAGAAATTCAAAATTATTTTTAAGTGAGAAAAAAAAATACTAACTTCGAAGTGGTTTGTTCAAAATAGACATTCAAACCTGCAAAAGTTGGTAAGCGGTAAACATTTTTATTTTTCAGTTTAGATAGGGGGTAATGTTAAAGCGAGAGAAATGTTGAGAAAGAATGGTAATTACTTCTAAAATATGTCGCTACTCAAAATCTTTACTGATTTCGGAGTTACGGTGAGTTGAAAGAGCGTTTTCGCTTGACGGAGAACTCACACTAAATTTTCGTCTGTTAAAAAGAAATAACGATGGCTTCTTATAGAAATCTTCGTGTTGATTTCAAATCTGTTTACAAAATTTTTTCATCGCTCAAGATTTTGAGTTAATCGTGAGTTTTGAAATTAAATTAAAATATTTATATTACGTAAAGTACAATATGTTTTTAAATTAATAAAAAAAAAGAATAGGCCTATTAAAAACTTATTTTGAATTTAGGATATAGCGCGTACAAACATCTACGTACTGTGCATAACTTGTTTAAAACGCTATGAATATATTCTATTGCCCGTACATAAACATTGTCATGTCTGTTCGCTAATCACATTATCCTCTCGTAACATAAACGTACAGAAAATATAAGGAGCTCTACCTCTCTGTTCCACAATGGTGTGTTACTATGAATCTTTACATTTAATATTGCTCAGCGCATTGACGCCCTCGCTGTAGAGCCGCCACTGTTCAAAAAAGTCTTTATGACTTGAAGAATTAGAGCAGGACGCAAGTTCAGCATTCAAATAAGCAAACAATGGCCCGCGGGCCGGATGCGGTGCGTAAAATGACCCAAATGACAAGTAATTACTGATTATGTTGGTATGTTTCTGCAGTCATAATGAGCAAAAAGCATTTTGTTATTGTGCGTGATGAAGGGTTGTGTCTTGATTAAGCAGTGATTACTGACATCAGGTCTCCGTTTGTCCCAGCTCTCTCTGCTTGCGTTTTCTTCTCCTTCTGGGCATTGATTACAACTGGGCGCGAATTTAGTAGCAACGCGACGGCATTTCAACTGCATATTTTTTTTAGACTCGTTTCTTAAAAAAAGCTTTGGTCATCGCGTGTCCGTGTTTGCGTGCGTGTACGTGCGTGCGTGTGTGTGTGTGTGTGTGTGTGTGTGTGTGTGATCTCTGGTAACGTGTTGTAGCATGATTTGAGATCTTAACGGCATTTAACGCGGTGAGAGATTTTCCTGTCTTTACTGAAAGTGAGGATAGGAGAAGAAAATGTCAGAGGGAAGTGAAATAGGCAGAGGAGTATAAGTATGCTCTTTATCACCTACCCTGTTCACCAGCTACTTGGAGGATTTAATTAAGAACTATTGTCAGAACATGGGAGGAGTGATAGTAGGAGGAAGAAGAATAAATAGCAGAAGAGAAAATTATATCAAGGAATGTGTTACTGGAGCTAAATGACAGTTGGGAGCAGTATGGAATGAAGATAAGTACAAACAAGATGAAGACCATTGTTATCGGAATAACAGTGACGAAGGTAAACGTGAGAATCCGAAATGAAACAGTAAAAAAACGTTAATAGCTTCAAATACTTGGGTGTACTATAATTAGTAGCATGAGCAGGTGCCAGGAAATTAAAAGAAGGATAGCAATGGCAAAGGAAGCTTTCAATAGAAAAAGGAACATCTTGTGCGGGCCTCTGGAAAAAGAACTAAGGAAGAGACTAGTGATGTGCTTTGTGTAGAGTGTGTCATTGTATGAGTTTGAAACATGGATATTACGACTAAGTGAAGAGAAACGACGACTAGAAGCATTTGAAATGTGGATATGGAGAAGAATGGCGCGTATGAAATGGAGGGACAGAATAATGAAGCTGTGCCAGAAAGAGTGGATGAAGAAGAATAATGCTGAAATTGTTGAGGAAGAGAAGAAGAAATTGATTGGGTCACTGGCTGAAAGGAAACTCCATACTGAAGGATGCACTGGAAGTTTTGGTCAACGGAAGAAAATTTCGGGGCAGAAGGGGATTTCAGATGATAGATGACATTAAGATATTTGGATCGTATGCGGAGATTAAAAGGAAAGCAGGAAATAGGAAGGATTGGAGAATGCTGGGTTTGCAGTGAGGCAGAAAATTATGAATGAATGAATGAATGCTCATAATGTAGACATCTAATCTGTTGTTACTAGGCATTGGCTTCATTATCAGAAAATACAGGACGAAGATCCCTTACCAAGAGGTATTCTACAAGGCTGAACGTCAAGTGCAGTATTGGTGCAGATGTGTATATAAGCTGAGTAGCCTAAAATTTATACAACATTCCTTGTTGTTTTCATATTTTTAATTTTTTGAAGATTGATGCCCATAGGCCAAGCGCGCGTTTTAGAGCTCAGGAGAGGCTGAGTGCTTTACAGCAGAAAGGAAGGAGACACTCGAAAGAAGTAGTATATGCCGCTTAGTCGAGCTATAATTTATACAGTGACGGCCATCACTGATTCAGTAGATAATAATAATAAGGGAAGAGAACTTACTAAAACTTATCCATGTTATTTTTTTAGATTTGCCTGAGAAGTATAAGTGCATTATAAGAATGTAAGTTTTAATTTTAATGCTCATTTTTCACAAGTTCGTTTTTTTTATTCAAAATGAATATTTTCTCAACTTTTTTTATAGAAAAGTGAAATTTTCAGATATAGGCCTATTTATTTAGTAGCCTTACAGGTAATGAAACAATGTTTTCGTAAATTTATACCGTAAATACGTATTACTGAAGATAATATATTACAAATTTTGAAAATATACGCATGGAAAATGTTTGTAAGGAAATGAATTAACAAAACAACATCATCATAAACAAATTAAATGTGCCCATGTGTTTTAAAAATGCCAACTCTACAGCTTCAGCAGGTTTCGAGAAAATAATTTAATATTCTGATGATAGGAAATTGCTCACCAATATCACTTTAAAAGCATAATGCGATAAGAGTTTTGTTATTGAATATTAGTTATACTTGAAACATATGCAGTACCTAGGTAACTTTGCTTTGTACTGTAATATTGTTTTGATTAGTTCAATGATTACTTTTATAAGGCTAAAGATATCATTAATATTAATTCCAACTTATCATGTCATACTCAATCTTTTTTTTTTTTTTTTTTTTTTTTTTTTTTTTTTTTTTTTTTGATATCACTTTCTTTATGAATGATGTGTTTCATTCGCTTAGTATAGTATAGTTTTAGGTACTACGGAATTTATGTGAATATTCCTTCTTAACTCTTTATTATAACGTTTAAAACACAACTGCATTATTAAGAAATTGGTATTAGTACTTCTGTTTTACAGACAATATAGGTAATATCAAACAGAAAGAAGCCATATAAAAATAACGACATAAAATTTCACGTTCCGTTTGAAGTTTGTGCACCATTGTTTTCGTAATCCAAAAGGCTGCTTATTCATACATATAATCCTTTCTCCTTCCATACCTAGCGCTTGATGCCCGCGCACGACGTCAAGGTAAGAAAATTGCGCTTGCTTTGACATCACTGCTCTATGCTCTACGTATACACAAAAATTATGGACGGTGAAGGTAATTTCATAAGTAGAGACGAGAATTTCATACAATATAAAATCCAAAAATATGCATTCATTTATGTACTATCAAACTTGAAATATGCACGATCAAGCGAAAAATAAATTAAAATATGCACTTTCAATTTTGTTCCTAACTTCATATTTCACCTCACTTTTTTTTTTTTTTTTTTTTTTTTGCAACATTCTAAATTGGTTTCTGTGAGGTTCGTGCGCTTGTCAGTCAATATGCTTTTGTAGGCAGAGAATGACTTCTCTTCATCAAAAGAAGTTATAGGCACAAATTTAAATGAACCTTTTTCTGTTATTTTTTTTTCTTTTCCTTCTTCAATCCTGATTCCTTAAGCTAAAATAAGGGACATAAAAATCGAGAAACTGAGGTGTCCACTCAAAACCATTAAAACATGCATTTAAACTGAATATAATGTATATTATTATATGCATGATTAAGCTAAAAAATCGCTTAAATATGCATTATGCATGTTTTTATCCCCAACAAGGCCAAAACATGCAAATATGCACGGAAAAAAGTACACATATTTGGAACTGGAAGTAATGAAATGAGTAAGTAGGCCTACTAAGTTTGAGCCATGTCCTATATAGAAACATGCATTTGCATGAAATTCTCATCTCTATTCGTAAGCGTCATAGGATGTTGGTATTACGATCGATGGATCGATAGATAGAATTGTGGTATATAGTATTTTGACATTTGAAGGTTTTTCTATGTTTGAAATTTTGGTAGTTCATTAGTTGAGAGTTAACATGGCTGCAGATTGTCCTTTTTTGAGTGTGGTCGACCGATTACTTAGTTCAATATATACCTCATATTTACTTTTTTAAAGAATCTATGAATTATTCTATCGTAGTGTGTGAAGGCTTGTGTAGATTGTGGAGCGAAGTGTAAGGTAAAGATTTGTAAGCGACCTGAGAAACGTAATTATCCCTACGGATGTATATAGAGTGGACCTTAAGTAATTTTATTAATTTCAGGGGTTATTCTTTGACATATTTGAAACAAAAAAGTTCAATACAATTTTGCTCTTTTTTGTTTACATTCCGAGATAAAAATGCCTCATTTCTTTCAATATGATTGCATGAATAACTGCTCTGAAATTCACTCATCTTCAAGCGATTATGAAAAAAAAAAAAAAAAAAAGACTGGGACAAATGGAGTGGGAAAAGAGGATTGGAGAAATAAGTATTGGAACTCAAACTATGCTGCAAATTCCAGATGTTGAGAAAAAATGGATTGGGAAAACTGACCACCAGTCTATTTTAAGACTCTTTATAAATTAAGGCTAATGGGAAATACAATGATAAGATGCACTAAATGCAATGCTACTAATAATTGCAAGGTATTAAAAAAAAAAAGAACCATAGTCCAAAAATGAAAATTTGAGATATTAAGCATATGGTGAGCATATTGTAGCGGCCATTAGTTGTTGGTGGAAAAAACACCATAGTCCTATGTTATAGGAGTGGATATTTTCAATAGTTTTCATAAAACAATCATAGTCCAAAGGCTTTTTTTTGTGAAAACCGCCATTGTCCAGGACGATGGTAGCATTTACAAATATCTCATTCATATCATCTTGAAACATTTATCCATACAATTTTAAACTGTAGTAGATGGGCAGTACTGCTTCTTAAGTACGCATCAAAAGCCACCTCAGAGAAAAATACTTTAGCACGTGAATTTTATTGTTGTATTACTTAATGAAGTCATCTTTAAGTGCAGAAGTAACCCCATGGAAGAAGCAAAAGCAACAAAAGAAGAAGAAACAGGATATAATAAAGAAAAAGAAGATTAAAAGAGAGGCACACTTCAGCCACAACGGAGTATTTTTCTTAAAACAACCATTGTCCACAGTTACCTGCATTTACACATGTGCTCCTATGAGGCAATTTAAGTTGTGAACGTACTTCAATTTTCCCAAATTTCTACAACACCTTATGAAACAGCATGATAAATTTCATACTTGAAATGTTAACAATACCCATGCCAGATAGTTTTTTGTTTCTCCTGAAAATTTATGTTTTTGGACTGGTTGTTTTTTTTTCTTAAAAAAACCCTTCAATTCAACATAACACTAAAGAGCTGGCAGAAAAATGTTTGAGTGTTCAATACTGTATTTATATCTGAATATCTCTATTTCTGTTCAATGTGGATTACCATTATATTCTCTCATACCTTTCAAATTAAAAACATTCTTTTAAACATGTTCAAAACATTGTTATTTTTATCCCATATAGGCCTACCTTTTGTGTATAGAGTTTCTTCACAAAAAAGAAAATTAAAGAAAGAAGGGAAAGAAAGAAAGAAAGAAAGAAAGAAAGAAAGAAAGAAAGAAAGAAAGAAAGAAAGTAACAGATAGTGTTGCATATTTTTTACTCATCTTGCGTATTTATTATGCTTGACATGTTAGGAAAACTGAACACTTACAAAATATGTGAAACCTAAGGATAAAGTAGACTACGTGTCACCCTTCGACTGTTTATATATTAACTATCGCACCCGATTTGTCACATTCTCGTATTTATTTCGTTACCTGAAATTCTTCTAGCTACTGAGTGCGGTAAGAGATAAAAATAACTCTTGAATATCTTGCCCTTTCCCGTAATACGGAACTAAAAATCTGCCATTAAAAACTGTGAACTTTGTCAAAGTAGGCGAGAAAAGTGTTAACGACTTGAGCACCGGTACATCATGCCCACTCACCAGGTTTTTATAAACCTTCCGGGCGTCTAACGGTCGACCGCGCGTTCTGTTGTCCAGCCGGGAAACGTGTGACATCAATGCCACGGTAGGCCACATTGACTGGACGAACAGAAGCAACGAAATTAAAAAATAAACGACTTAAAATGAACTCCACATCAAAGAGCAAAAAGACATACGGCTTTCCTTTGAAAGAGGGTCTTAAGAACTGAATTGTGTTCATTATTGGATTACAAAAGATACTTGAAACCATTGACAGAAATTCATCAAATTCGGCTTTTGAAATAACACTTTGTCTCTCTCTCTCTCTCTCTCTTGATGTAGCTCCCCTTGTGTTGTTATCCATTTCTGAAGGATGTTTACTCAGTGACATCACAAAGAACCTGAAATAAAATAGCCAGAAGCCAAACTTTCAGCTGCCGGTGCAGTCTATTCATCTGGTAAGAGTAGAACGGAAAAATCCTTCCCAAAAATCTTTTATAAAAATGTGGGCGATGTCCATTTACAGCCAACCAAAGGGAAGTGATTTGTAACAAAAACCTGGGGAGAGACTTTATAGATGATTCTTCACGTCCCTTACTCCATTCTTCCCACAATGCCACTCATTCTAACAAAAGAATAATGAACTGCGAGAAAAGGTCAGAATGAAGAGCGTGTCCATTAAAGAAAGTTCTCTTTCTCTTCTCTCTCGGACCTTTTGGCTTTGGACGAATGGGTGTAATTGGACCAGTTGTGTGTATGTGAATGGCGGAGTAGCAGAGAGAAGACCCTAGGGCGGTTCAGGGTCGTTATATAGTCGTCACCCGTGGTCCCCCACCGTTATGGTGAACTCGCTTTAGACCGCTTTTAGAATTAATAGACAGACTCATCCGATCATTTGCTGTCATAAAATCGATGGTCTACCATAATTTTCATGCCTATATATACTGCGCTCTTGTTTCGCTACAGAAACATAATTTAATAAGCGGCTTCCAGTGTTTTGTTTTTACGCTCCTGCGAGTTGACTCTGGTTGACGGGTAGCGAATTCGTAGCGGTATTTTTCAGTACAACTTTCAAACATTCATCAGTATCGTAGGTGTATTTTAAGACGTGGTTCAACGTGATGCAATATCTTTCGGATTCGTTTTATCAGAGAGACAAACTCAGGGAAAGCATTAGTTGGATCCGTTACTAGAGTCGCGCTCAAACCTGACGTTTCGCGAAAGCCAGTAACATGCGAGCGCGATGTTGTCACAACTACACTCTCCGTCTCTGTCACTCAGCGGCAGTAGTTTTAAAACTGTGGAGCGCGACCCTTTACCTGGGGTTGGTTTGATAGGGAGATGCAGAAGACTTAATAATAATAATAATAATAATAATAATAATAATAATAATAATAATAATAATATTTATTATTATTATCTTCAGATTGCATCGAATGAAATTAAAAGTCACAAAATATAGAAAAATTAGTTGAGTCAGACGTAACTCGCTGAATTTATATCAGTTTTGTAAGTTTTACTTTTATTAGGGTTAATAAAGTTGTCGAATAACACAAAGGCGCAGCTTGATCAAATAAATTGAACGATAGGATTAATTTGAAACAGTAGGCCCTAATTTTCTGTAGCCTACAAATGAATTGATTGAATTGACATGGCCCTAAATAGCATTATGTCCATGCAGTCAGAGCACATTCTTACAAAAATAGCGGTTATTATATGCCTGTGTTCCGTTTAAGGAAAATGATGAATTAATAAAACGTACTTTTTGTGCTGCAAATTTCTACTCCAGTGGCAGAGCTAATGGTGAGCCAACATCGTCGTCGTCAGCCCCCTCACCATCAGTTTCACTGTCATCTGTGTCACTGTCTTCTTGTAAATTAATGACCACTGGTTCTAAAACGCTTTCTCGGCCTAACTCTTTAGCGAAATCATCCTCTAGTAATTTCACCGCGTGTTTCACGCATTTTCAAGTTCCTTATTTACAAGTTCTTCCACATCCGACATTTTGAAAGTTTTGTTGTTTCTAGCGACCTCCCTTTTCACCTGGGCCCAAATTAGTTCTATTGCACTATACTGACAATGATAACGTGGGAGTCTTATCACTTCATGCCCCATTTCATTGGCCAGCTGATCAAGTTCATTTTTTCACTGCTTTTGAAAAGCAACACTTTTTCCAAAAGTTCTGACTTAATGTCTGAGGGAGAAAAACTAACACCTTTACTTTTCAGCCATTCACTGATTTCATCTTTTTTAGAGGAGGTATTTGGTGGTCTATTAATGCTAACGGAATGGTACAGAGCATTGTCCATTATAATTATACTCCCTTCATCTAGATGATTTAGAAATCTGTTTAAGGACCAATCGCGAAATGATTGTGCCGTCATTTCTTCGTGATAATCACGGGTTTTCTTTGATCTGAATACCCATTTATTACCTGGAACGAAAGCTGTTTCAGCTGATCCTACGTGGCAAACAATAAGTCTACCTCCCTTTCCTAAAGGCACTTTAAGACCTCTATTTCTATTTGAGTCTTGCCAAACATATTTCAGAGAATGATTTTCGTTGACCCACGTTTCATCAAGGTAAAATGTGGGTCGAGTGTCACCTGATGATCTGATCATGTGCATTTTGCGCAGAAACGTCAGTCTTGCGGCAACAATATCATTCCGTTCCATTAGATATTTTTGCCCATCATTGGTTTTCCTGTAGCGGAATCCCAACCGATTCAATAATCTTTTAGTGGAAGAAACTGAACCTGAGTAATTATTTTTTTTTCTAAGCAGTACGGTTAGTTTGTCAGCTGTCGGAAATTTTCCGTTATCATAAAAGTCAAAAATTGTACTTCGTACAACGTCTTTTTGGAAGTCGTGTAGATTTGTAACTCTTTTAGGAACATTCATATGCTTTCTAGGAGAATTGAACAATTTATCGGCACCCTGTGTTTGCGCTCTTTTAACGTCTCTGCATACACGGGACACTGTAGACACACTTAAAGAACACGCCTCGGCAGTCAGTGCTTGACATTTTGAAGAGTTAAGATTTTTACGCGTTTCTTCAGAAGAGTATTTCCTAAAGAAATTATAAACACTAAACACCATTTTCCGAATTTTACTGCCATATCCACTCGATCCACCATTCCCACTTGCACTGGGCTCACTAAGAGACATATTAATTGTTTTGAGCATGCCAAATTGCTAACACAGATATTACATTACATTACACTTTCATATACCGTACTTTAAACAGAGCCAACTGCACACAACACCATCAGAAATCGAACTGACATTTCAATTTAGTAGTCTCTCTTCTCTCCTCTCACAAACAGATAACTCTGTTTATATTCTGAAGAGACCCTTTATTTGAAGCTGTAAGTTTATGGTTCTCAAAATTCTTACATATGATAAACATTCCTTATCGCATTGCAGCTGTATAAACATCGTCGACTACTTCATTGTTGGAAGTCAGCACAAAGCAATGAGACAGAGGCAACTGTGACGAAAAAATCTTACGAAATTACGATGATCAGAAACAACTCTCTGATTCATTAGAAATCCCATCATCCACATTAAGGACAATAATAAAAAATATCTGCAGCTGCGACGTCGGAAGGATGTAAGCGTAAGAGAGTGAAATGTGATAAACATGAGAACTTGGAAACACGCACACGACAAATAACTATAAATTACTTTTTTCGATGGAATTGAGTACAGTACATATTGTAAATGTCTTTGACGTACAATACAGTAATTACATAATGGAGTAATACTGTATTACATTTCATGAATCATGTATTTCCATAAAGAAAAATGCTAATAGAACTGTATATAAGTCAAAATTAGTATACCCGTCTAATACGCCGTCCCGATTAATACGAGGTTTACACGCGGTCCCTTGAACAGCGTCTTATCGGGGTTTTATCGTTTTAACCCATAAAATTGGAACCACTGGGGGTAGAAACGTGATTTTTGTTTCTATGTGTTCAGAAAACATTAAGCATTCATCATATATACATGCAGGGTCCCAACAATATACCAATTTTCCCAGCGCACTTGTTATTTGATTTTGAGATTTCTAAGCGGCGACTATGCGGCGGGTCTGCGTAGCCCGTATGTTGCAACGCAGCACTGCAGCTATTGGCTATCGCCGATAAGCAGACACACCTGCAAAGGAAGTTTGAGCGCGACTGTAGTTCTTGTTGACTATATAGTAGCTTTCGGCATCTTACAGATCGATTCGCCTTTTCCTTTTTGCTTTCTCTGATGATACAGTCGATATGTTGGATATTTATCCATCTGTGCCATGGTACTAAAAAGAATGCATCATATTCTCCAGAACTGTCAATATCTGTTGCATCTTTAAACTGCTTACTTACAAAGTCCTTAGCTAGATTTTATTCCTAGGTTTACTTCAACTGTAATGTGAATATCAGATAATACTGGACGAATCCTCGGTACCATATCATCAAAATATGTCTCTATCATCAATGCCACCAACGGTTTTGTAAACTGGCATCTGATACAGCGTTGTTAAACAACCGATTAAAATCCATTCAGAATTTGTGATTATTTAGTTAATGTCTCTCTTAAACTACGCAGTAACAAAATAAAGAAGAGATGATACCATAAAATGTCTGAAATGAAGAGACCATGGGCAAGAATGCTCAGGAAAACAAACACATTTAAAAATATCTTTTTATCGAGAACTCGTATTCTGAATGAAATAAATTGTACTATGTAGGTCTATATGTATGTATATATGATGTTATGTTTTATTTAACGACGCTCGCAACTGCAGAGGTTATATCAGCGTCGCCGGATGTGCCGGAATTTTGTCCCACAGGAGTTCTTTTACATGCCAGTAAATCTACTGACATGAGCCTGTCACATTTAAGCACACTTAAATGCCATCGACCTGGCCCGGGATCGAACCCGCAACCTTGGGCATAGAAGGCCAGCGCTATACCAACTTGCCAACCAGGGCGACGTATGTATATATGTATGTATAATAATAATAATAATAATAATAATAATAATAATAATATATTAAAGTACAAAGCATACAATGAACACAATATTTTTAGGTACGCACAGCAAGGAAAATTATGATTATAAGTAGATAACATGATAGACATACCATTATCCGGAAATATTATGAAACAAAAAAAAAGCCATCGGCGTAGCTTTGTCGGCTAAGGCGCTTGCCTGCCGATCCGGAGTTGCGTTCGGGCGCGGGTTCGATTCCCGCTTGGGCTGATTACCTGGTTGGGTTTTTTTCCGAGGTTTTCCCCAACCGCAAGGCAAATGTCAGGTAATCTATGGCGAATCCTCGGCTTCATATCGCCAAATACCATCTCGCTATCACCAATCCCATCGACGCTAAATAGCTTTGTACTTGATATAGCGTCGTTAAATAACCGAGTAAAAGTAAAAATGAAACAAAAACAATAAATATCACTAGAATAATATGTATGTATGTATGTATGTATGTGTGTGTGTATGTATGTACATAAATACTAAATATATTTGGAAATGCTGTAACTTTGCGAAAGAAAATTATATATAATAATGTGAATGCGGATAATTTGGGAACCTGCCTTAAAAGCGTAAAGTGAGAAACTGTGTCATTGACACCAATTTTTTTGCTACTGCAGAAATCTACCTCTTTGAGCTAATCTTTCCAGATCACAGCGTGTTCACTATCATGCTCATTATTAGCTTCAAGGGCGTGTACGTAAAAGAATTTTTAACAGTGTTACATTGTACGTATGATCATATGGAGGTGTTTACACTGTACTCAGAAAATTCAAAATATTATCTTGAGTGAAAATGCATGTTTCCCACATTTAATGCGCCCGTGTAATATTTCATACGTAGCGCGTGTATTGCTACATTTGTAGAATTTATTACCCCGCGCTTGTGTTTGTGTACCGTATTTCCTGCTTTTGTAATGCCCGCATGATCCATACCTCACACCCGTTGAAAACTTCAACCTTAAAGCTCACAGTCCGTTGTCAGGGCAGGAACTTCAAAGAGCTCTCGCTCTCTCGTGTTAGCATCGAGGTTGGGCTGTCACATCAGCTCAAGAACTTGAGAAAGAAGATGAATTATGATCTCCAAGTCATTGTTTTAGTTACTTACACTCTACAAGTAGCGGTGAATGGATAAGTTTACTTAGCCAACATCATTGATTTGTGGTCTTAACCAGTTTCTAGAAACAAGAGAGCAGTGACTTCAGTGCTCCTTTGGCCGTTTTTCTGAATACCGGCGTTATCAACACAATTTTTAAATGATTGAAGTAGAACAGATGGCCGTTAAGGCGACAAGAGGTTTTAATATTGTGGAAATTTAGTGAATTAAGAAAATGCTTTTAAATATACTTGATCCATTCCGAATTTATCGTGTTTAGAATTTTAATATACCTTAACCCTTAAATTGGTAAAGCTTCATTTCTCACAATAGTTTATTAAATCTTGTCGGACTGTAAAGAAAACAACTATCGCAATATTCATATTTTATATGTTGCATAATATTATAGTATTGAGACATTTTAATTTTCCTACCAATTTGTTTCTATTCAATTAAAATTATAGCATATAGCTTAATAACCTGTTGTATCCTGTAGGATATTTTGTCAATTTAAGGGTTAATGAAATTCATCATAAAAATCTAATGAAATATGTAGCTCAGCCATATGGTCATAATACTAGACAAAATGAAATTCTTATTTTAGTTGAACCTAAATGCTTCTCTTCTGCCGCTTTACTACACAGTACAAATTATGCTGCACGTCTTTATAATTCGATAATAAAATTTCATCCAGAATTGGCTACTTTAAGCAATGAAATTTTCAAATTCAGAATTAAACAACTCATATGACAGACTTCCCTAGTTTATATGCACCATGCATTGTGAAGCAAGTTTATTTCTTCCCTAAGTATATTGTTTCTCTCAATCTTATCTTTGTTACTATATCAACATGATTTGCTACTAATTACACTTACAACTTACAAATGGCTTTTAAGGAACCCGCAGGTTCATTGCCGCCCTCACATAAGCCCGCTATCGGTCCCTGTCCTGTGCAAGATTAATCCAGTCTCTATCATATCCCACTTCCCTCAAATCCATTTTAATATTATCTTCCCATCTATGTTTCGGCCTTCCCAAAGATCTTCTTTCCTCCGGTCTCCTAACTAACACTCTATATGCATTTCTGAATTCGCCCATACGTGCTACATGCCCTGCCCACCTCAAACGTCTGGATTTAATGTTCCTAATTATGTCAGGTGAAGAATACAATGCGTGCAGTTCTGCGTTGTGTAACTGTCTCCATTCTCCTGTAACTTCATCTCTCTTAGCCCCAAATATTTTCCTAAGAACTTTATTCTTAAACACCCTTAATCTTTGTTCCTCTCTCAGAGTGAGAGAACAACCGGTAATATAACTGTTTTATAAATTCTAACTTTCAGATTTTTTGATAATAGACTAGAACTAATTACATTAATAATATTATTAATCCATCACCAATCTCAACATCATCTCTTATTCACTCTGAAATTGTGATATAGATTATCACAGTTATTATTATTATTATTATTATTATTATTATTATTATTATTATTATCATCATCATCATCATCATCATCATCATCGTTAAATAGTCTACTTCTTAAGTATCTTATCCCAGTGTTTAAAAGCTAAGACTGGTTCACAATAAATCGGGAACAGAAACGAGAACGAGTACGGAAATATTGTTAAAATAAATGTATTTAAATGTGAGCATTCACAGTTAACTATTGTTGAAGGCTCACATTTAAATGCATTTATTTTAACATTATTTGCGTTCTCGTTCTCTTTGTCGTTTCCGTTCCCGGTGTATTGTGAACCAGCCTTTAGTCTTCAAAATTTGTATATTTGAGATTTATGTATGTTTCTGTCTATCTAGTACTCTTCGTAAGGAGTGTGATCCTAGTATAAGAATTTTAAATATTATTTTAGAAACAACAGAGATTTTTATTCTTGTGTATTATGTATAATTTTAATGTGTGTAATACTCTGGTATGAGAATCTTAAATTTTAATTAAAAAAACATATGTTTGCGAATCATGTAAAATATTATGTAATTGTCAAGTCTTTTTATCAAAACGGAACTGTCTCCAAATACGAACTTTGGTATTTCGGGGTACTTTCATGTAGCGTTTTTATGTATATGTTATTAAAAAAAGTGACAAATATATTACTAGTAATTTAGTGCGCATTTATGCCCTTGTCTGCTGCTGGGACGATTTTTAAATTTCTGGTGCACAAGGTTTCCAAGATTAAAGGGTGAATGAATGTGATAAAAAAAACTATGATTAAAAGAAATACTTTATGCTCGACCATGCCGAAATGTAGTAATTATACACCTGGTAGCAGTCCTCTAATGCATGTCATTAAAGTACACCTACTCATTAAAATACAGGTGTTCAGCCAATGACAACTCAGCTTATAGGTGTTCAGCCAATGACAAGTCAGCTTTGTACCGTTATAAAACCGCAAGTATCGATTATTCTCGGATATGCAATCGAAAGAGAATTAGCGAAAAGTCACGGAGGCTGGAAATCCAATAATGTCGCAGAAGGTTATGTTCCGTTACTATAATAATTAGCGTTAATTGTAAATAATATTCAAATAAATTCAATTTTTCATCTCGTTTTTCAATGTCGAATTCAATAATCAAGGTTATATCAAGTTTAACGGGATTACATCAAGGTCAATAACATTATTGCTCCTCGGAAAAAATCAATACTTTCGCTCTGCGCACATCTCACAATTCACGACCTAGAACAAGGTCACTTCCGATCTTGTCAGATACAAATAAAATGTATACATCTGAATAATTTCAAGTTAGAAATATGGTCGAGCATAAAAAGTCGTATGAAACTCGCCTATAATGGTAATTAAGAAGCTCGTATGAAAATTATGAAACACGCTTGCGCTCGTTTCATAAACATCCATACTCGCTTCTTAATTACTATCATTATAGGCTCGTTGCATAATGTACTATTAAAATATTCCTTGATATATGAAAAATTGGTATATTAAATAAAATTTAATACGTATTTATTCATTTGTCGGTGAAATCCGGAGGCCTCAATTAGTCAAATCCACTCTCCTCACCTCAACGCTTGGGTCCCCTGGCGTCTATTAAGATGCGAAAGAGAGAGTGATGTGCGGAAAGCAACGGGAAGTTACTGCATTTATCCTTCCCAAGAAAAACTGCAAACATGGCATGATGAGTCTTTCATGTACTATAAGCAGTAACATGAGCCGCAGCCAGGAAGTCAAAAGGAGGATAGCAATGGCAAAAGAAGCTTTTAATAGAAAAAAGAGCATCTTCTGCGGACCTCTGGAAAAAGAATTAAGGAAGAGACTAGTGAAGTGCTTTGTGTGGAGTGTGGCATTATATGGGGCAGAAGCATGGACATTACGACGAAATTAAGAAAACGAATAGAAGCATTTGAAATCTGGATATGGAGAAAAATGGAGTGTGTGAAGTGGACAGACAGAATAAGAAAGAAAGTTGTGTTGGAAAGAGTGGGTGAAGAAAGAATGATGCTGAAACTGATCAGAAAGAGAAAAAGGAATTGGTTGGATCACTGGCTGATAAGAAATTGACTACTAAAGGATGCACTGGAAGGAATGATGAACGGGAGAAGAGTTCCGGGCAGAAGAAGATATCAGATGATAGACGACATTACGATATATGATCATATGCGGAGACTTAGAGGAAGGCAGAAAATAGGAAAGATTGGAGAATGCTGGGTTTGCAGTGAAAGATCTGCCCATGGTCAGAACACTTTATGTATGTTTGTGTGTATGTATGTATGTATTTGTTAGCCTGTGACGCCATTTTTACAGCTCTGGCACATGGCTTTAAATGACTAAACTTTGGTTGCAATTTCCCGTACCGGTAATTTAAATTCTTTTATTTATTGTTATATAGAATATTTTATATATTCGGAAATATTAATGCTACATGAATTATATTTGAAACACACAGTCTTTAGGTTATTATGAAATTTTTCTATGTAATAGAAATTTGTTATTTCGTTGCATTTGAAAAAAAAATATGCTTCCATAGTTATATAAATAAAGTAGCTCTAAAATTCATTCTTAAAATGTTTATCTAAAAATTATATTAAAGTCAATATCAAAATTGTGCTCCAGTCATTTTAAAGAACGTACTTTTAAGATCAGAAATGTCATAGAAATTTTTAATTTAACTTTGAAAATGCTGAGACATAATCTGTTTTAGTGAATTACCGTATTCTGGTAGTATTTTTTTTTTCAAATCGGACTACAAGATTCTTTTTCAAAAACCAATCTTAAATTTAAGTTGTTGCAGCAATGATATTTCTGCGTAGACCTACAAAAAATGAAAAATATTCATCAATTAGGAAAACATTTCAAATTATACCATCCTTTCCAGCTAATTTAGAAGCAAAGGTGAAATTTCGAATTGAAGACTTCCGCGGAAAAAAAAAATGTAACACAAAATATTCATTTTGAAATTAGGCGACCATCGAAGAAGCTGATTATAAGTTTCATAGAATCGTTAGATGTATGACATGAGTAGCCTGTTTCCTGGCTCAATTGACACACTGATTTTTTTAGCGAGTTTCATTAAACGCCCTCGAACATCATCAACATATTCTTGACTCATTGCAGATCTGTGTTTTCCACTCTCGCTGAGGAGCGAGCCAGTTGTCTCTAGCTTTCTTGCCATCGATAAAATTGTTGGCCTGGTTGGAATATTGCGCACAAAAAATTTTCTTCGAAATGTCCGTTGTGTTTGAATCGAGGAATTAGTCTTCCAATACGTTTCCACAATAAAAAAAAGACGCTGCCGAATTGAGAGCTGCAGGTTTGTGTTATGATTGCAAAAACTAGAGATAGCAAACGAATTACTAATAGCAAAAAATAATCATAATAGTCAACAATGGATAGTAAGGGTACCAATATAGATTCTCCCAGAGCCGCTGAGATCATTAAACTCAATTTCAAGTTCATACAAAAGTACTATCTTCCGGAGGGAAATTATAACTCGTTAAAATTATAAACGTTTATATGGATCGCTCTGTATAACTCATGTTTTATTCTTATTTTCAAATTGATATATAAAATCTATTTTTAAGAATGATATAGCGGTTCAGGTGTGCTGAGTTTTGAATTATCCTACATGTAAACTGTACTATACAGGGTGTTTAAAAATACGGGGCATAATTTCAGGTATGTATTTCCCACATGTAGAAAATCAAAATAGTTCATTACAACATGTGTCCGGAAATGCTTTATTTCCGAGTTATGGCCTTCACATCATTGAAATTCACCGGAACGTTTTTCTTTCCGCAGGTCGTTGCCGTCAAAGGAGACATTAAGAGGGCACTCTGACAGTTCATTCCGAGGCGAAGGTTACATTCAGTGTTGTGTAGGCGTTAGACTGTGCGACATGAATTCAAATCAAGAGCTGGCAGAGATACACTTCATGTACGGTAAGGCGGACGGCAATGCTGCGCTGGCTCGTCGTTTGTACCAGGAGGAGGTACCCACAGCTACAATGTCCAGATCGGAAGACATTTGTACGTCTCCATTGCCGTCTGTGCGAGTATGGAAAATTTAACTCTCCTGGTTTGGGAAGGGGACGACCAAGATCTACAACTCCAGAAGTACAGGAGGAGATTCTGGAGGCTGTGAACATGACTCCTATCAGCACACGAAGGGTAGCGTTGCAAGTCAATGTTCCTCATACGACTGTCTGGAGACTGTTGAAAGAGTATCAATTGTATCCTTATCATTTGCAACGTGTACAGGCCCTGTCACCAGCAGCTTACCCTGCACGAGTTAGGTTCTGTCAGTGGTTCTTGTAGCAGTGTGGTGTAAATCCGAACTTTCCTGCCTTAGTATTATTTACAGATGAAGCACAAATTTCCACAATCAACATGTATGGGCGTATGAAAACCCACGTGCAACTATTCCACCTCATCACCAGGTGCGGTTCTCCCTCAACATGTGGGCCGGTATCATTGGTGATCGATTAGTTGGACCCCATGTACTTGTAAATAGACTTACGGGGCAGGCGTACACAAACTTTCTGGAAAACACCAAACCTCATGTTTTAGAAGACACTCCACCGATCAATCGTCAACACATTCACTTCTTGCATGATGGCGCTCCTGCACACTTCAGTCGTACGGCTCGCCGGTACTTGGATCGAAGGTTTCCTGATCGATGGATAGGTAGAGGTGGCTCAATTGCTTGGCCTCCACGCTCACCTGTTCTGAACCCTCTCGATTTCTACTTGTGGGGCCATTTAAAATCATTGGTTTATTCGTCTCCGGTGCCTGATTTGGAATCCCTTCGGAATCGAATTGTGGCATGTTCTGAGGACATACGCAATACTCCTGGAGTTTGGGATCGTGTTCGCAGGTCAATGAGACATCGATGTGAGGTCTGTATTCAAGCAGGAGGTGGAGATTTTGAACATCTTCTGTAATGACAACGACCTGCGGAAAGAAAACCGTACCGGTGAATTTCAATGTTGTGAAGGCCATAACTCGGAAATGAAGCATTTCCGGACACATGTTGTAATGAACTATTTTGATTGTCTACATGTGGGAAATACATACCTGAAATTATGCCCCGTATTTTTAAACACCCTGTATTTCTCTGTTATAACAATAACCTACAAAACGACATCAGCCTAGAACATAACGACATAAGTAATCAAATTGTACCGTTAAAGGATTCAAACTTCTTCTGTACACACATGAGAGTTGAGAAAGAAGAACTGAATGCTTCCACGACCGCAGCCTGACCATATTAACGGACTAGAATATGAATAACGGATGTGATCGCCATAGTAACAGCAGCTTGCATCATTCGAGGTCGTAGCTGCAACAAATGAAAGTATACGTTCATAAATCTTGAGATACTTGGAGGAGAAGATTCTTCAGGATTTTGAAACACGGTTATTAGATGGTTAAGAGAAAATTACTGCTTGTAAATCCAGCGCTGTAATTTCTAAACTGACAGTAAAGTTCTTGTAAGAGAGTAAGAGGGAGAGAGAGAGAGAATGTGGCATGGTTTCAAGGATAACCTGTGGAGATGACATTCGTCTGAGATAGGTCGATTATGGCAGATACTCCGTGGCAACATCCGCTCCTGTCTTCATGTAACCAGTTAATTAAGCATGCAGCAATAAACATGTATTATGCAAGTTGCAGGCAATTTCCCAAGACTCGTGTGCAATCTATGGCCCGCTAAATTTCAAGATCCGGCAGTTTGTATCGGCCTTATACGAAGCATATATAGGGCCTACTTGTAGGCCTACATATCACCGTTGATTTTATGAAACCTCCTATGTGACAATACAGAACAAAATTTTTCAGGAGGAAAAACATTTAATTAAATATCAACTGATTATCGAGTATGTCATTGATGTCCATCATATTCACCAAAGTTTTCTACCGAATTATCTGATATTCTTATGTAGGCATATTGATATTTAATTAATTTTTTCTTCCTCCCGAAAAAAGAATGCTGTGTACTGTCACGTAGAAGGTTTTATAAAATCAACGACGATATGACAGCATTTAAAATTAAGATTACAGATAAAAGAAATTCTCACTCAATCAATCACGACGACTGTTATTCTAATATTCTAGTTCAGAGTGTTCACTCAGGGCTCACCGGGAATCGAATATTCGACCTTCGGCTTTGTAGCAAAGTGTCTTAATCACCGTTCCAAAAGTTATACGAAATATAAAATAGCACGACAGTGTAAAAGAATTGACATGGTTACATCAGTGCTGTCAGGTGTTAATTGCTGCGAGGCAGTGCAAAACATGGAAGGGAAAGGTGATCTCACTTAGAAAAAGAAGTCAGGGACAACATGTTTTCTCCCTGAAGCGTAAGACCCTCAGGGAATGTTGTATGTCTTAAGAAACGCCTAAAGCTATGTTAGCAGGTGCTTTTTTAATATTACGAAAATTATTGTTGTTATTACAACTGTAACTCTTGTGCTATACTTGCTATGTTGTTACAGGCATAAGATATGATCTATGCGGACTTTTATTTTCTCATTGAACAGTTGAACGTTTAATTCTAAATGTGCCTATTTATCTATTTATTTATTTATTTATTTATTTATTTATTTATTTATTTATTTATTTATCTGTCTTATTTATCTATTTATTTATTTACCTACTTATCTATTTATTTATTTACCTACGTATTTATTTATCTATTAATTTATGTATTTATTTATTTATCTATTAATTTATGTATTTATTTATTTATCTATCTAATCTATCTATCTGTATATCTGTCTGCCTGTCTATCTATCTATCTATCTATCTATCTATCTATCTATCTATCTATCTATCTATCTATCTATCTATCTATCTGTCTGTCTGTCTGTCTGTCTGTCTGTCTGTCTGTCTGTCTATCTATCTATTTATCTAATCTGTCTGTCTGTCTGTCTGTCTGTCTCTATCTATCTATCTATCTATCTATCTATCTATCTATCTATCTATCTATCTATCTATCTATCTATCTATCTATCTATCTATCTATCTATCTATCTATCTATCTATCTATCTATCTATCTATCTATCTATCTATCTATCTATCTATCTATCTATCTATCTATCTATCTATCTATCTATCTATCTATCTATCTATCTATCTATCTATCTATCTATCTATCTATCTATCTATCTATCTATCTATCTATCTATCTATCTATCTATCTATCTATCTATCTATCTATCTATCTATCTATCTATCTATCTATCTATCTATCTATCTATCTATCTATCTATCTATCTATCTATCTATCCATCCATCCATCCATCCATCCATCCATCCATCCATCCATCCATCCATCCATCCATCCATCCATCCATCCATCCATCCATCCATCCATCCATCCATCCATCCATCCATCCATCCATCCATCCATCCATCCATCCATCCATCCATCCATCCATCCATCCATCCATCCATCCATCCATCCATCCATCCATCCATCCATCCATCCATCCATCCATCCATCCATCCATCCATCCATCCATCCATCCATCCATCCATCCATCCATCTATCTATCTATCTATCTATCTATCTATCTATCTATCTATCTATCTATCTATCCATCCATCCATCCATCCATCTATTCATCCATCCATCTAACTACCTACCTATCTGTCTGTCTATCTATCTATTTATCTATTTATTTATTTATATATACAGGGTGTAAACGATATAAACTGCCAAAAGTACTGATGGTAGAGCATAAATAACTGAAGAAAAAAGTCAAATGTTTTTCTGTAACTGTCATGGTTTTTCCAGAAAATATGTTTTGTGAGTAACTTTTTTTTATAAAAGAGAATAGACAATCATTATTATTTAGGCTACTTTGCCCGGTATGTTCGCAATCGTTTGTTACTCTGTTCTGTATTGGTATGTGTTGGGTGCAATGTCATTGGCAATAACATTTACCTTCACCCGAAATGTAAACAAATAATGAAACTACTATCAATCTTAAAAACATAGTATTTTACAAATTAAAAATAAAATTGTAAGCAATAATTACATTTCACTATATTTTGTTCAGTAGACGTACATAATGCCTATATAATTTTGACAGTTTATATCGTTTACGCCCTGTACATCTAGTTCTTTATTTATAAAACCTTAAAACCTTACTTCGGATTTTCTCTTTTTCTTTCTTTCTTTCTTTCTTTCTTTCTTTCTTTCTTTCTTTCTCTCTTTCTTTCTTTCACGTACCCGTCTTACAAATGTAGCACAGGAAAGGGGATTTAATTTGAGCAGTACTGCACATAAGCTTATTCATATAGCGGAATAAGGATAATTCTCCTCTCACACCTGGAATTGAATCACGGATCACTGGTTAGATAGCTGATACGCTATCCACACAGTTACAACGATAGACTGAACTCTTCGGAATAAAAGAAATTAATGAGAATACGTCAGTTGTAACTATTACTACCAACAAATAACATACTTCCTAATAATTTACAAAACTTGTAACTGTACAGTATGTTAACTAATATATAGGAACCTTTGGGGAATGGGTAGAGGATCTGAAAAGAAGCAGAAAAGTTCATGTAAATACATAGTCAATTTACCTTTGTTTTTAATTACAGGTACTTTCTAGTTCATATTTGTTTGCTTATTACAACTTCATTTTTTACACCTTTGTTTACAAAGTTAATGCATATATTGGAAAAAACACAGAGATTATCTTTGTTCTAAACTAGCCGTGGCGAAAATGTGGCTCGCAATGTTAGCTACGCATTTCTCTTACTTCCTACCTCCCCCAACCCCCACCCTCTCAGTCACTGGAGTGAAACTCAGTTCCATTTGTATGTGTCTCTGATCTGCGAGTGGCGTATCGTCTCAATATCTCTCTCGAAACCATGTACCTCTACATGGTAGAATGGGAGGACGCATTTTTTTGCTGCCAGTATGATGAGAATATTAAATGTATGATTTGTTCACAAGTATTACGAGGAAAACGGTTGTATAACATAAAACGGCATTATACTACATGTCACTCATGAAACATTAAAAGGTTGTATTATTATTATTATTATTATTATTATTATTAGTATTATCATCATCATCATCATCATCATCATCATCCGAAGCTTCGTTCTTTCGCTTGCCCTGTTGAAGTTCGCTACAACTTAAGTTTGTGAAAAGTTATTTTCAACAATGAAAATAGTAACAACCACATTTAGATCACGACTGACAGACAAATACATTCGTGATCAGCTACGACTGGCAGTAACTGACATAATTCCTGATTTTGAAACTCTGTCGCAGAGACATTCTGAAGACAATTAATTTTAGGTTGTGATAATGTGTCCTATATTTTCTTATTCATTTCTTTCTTCGTTACACGTACTAAACATTAGTTTGTAATCTTATACTGTATAAAATTATATTTAAGTGCTTGGCGTAAGGATAATGAAAATCCGTTAATAAGTCAGATAGTTGCTTCACTTCCCCTTCGGGTGGCCGCCTCCCTCCATAGGTTCTATGCACGTTGCAGGTTACACAGTGGGTCGGCGCACGATCACAATTTCGCCACGGCTGTTCTAAACTAATAAAATTGATATATAAATTTTACCTGATACGATCCTCTCTGTCAAGTAATATAATGCGGTCTAGTTATTTAACTTTAGTCCAGTCAGTTATTCAGTATGAATAACAGATTGGAGAGGTGCAACAAAATCTGTTCTGTTTCCCTGAATCAACTTAATAAGAGAATAATTCTTTTAATAAGCATTTAGATTATCCTACAAATCTCACATATAAAGATGTCAAAGTTTTAAATGCAAAAGGTCTTTCACTGCAAGCCCAGCTTTCTCCAGTCTTTCCTATTTTCTGCCTTCCTCTTTGTTTCCTCATATTATCCATACATCTTAATGTTGTCTCTCATCTGATATCTTTTTCTACCCCGAACTCTTCTCCCGTCCTCCATTCCTTCAAGTGCATAGTTCAGTCGGCAGTTTCTTCTCAGCCAGTGACGCAACCAATTCCTTTTCCTCTTCTGATCAGTTTCAGCATCATTCTTTTATACTAACAAATCTCAGTAGCATATAACAGTCGAAGCTTTACTATCCCTTGTTTTCAATAGCCAGGTAGTAGTAATTAGTAGATCCTCTTTTTTTTACAAGATCTACTGATTTAATAAACATTAACTACTAATTTAAAAACTAAACCACTTGAAGTGAATAGCAAACCGAAATGGACTATTTATTTACGCGAACTTTTTTTTGTTTGTTTTTAGGTTCTCTTTCCACTATCCAAAGTTTTCCCACATATTAGTCAACGCCCTGTATATTATTTCGTCCTTTTTGTAACTTGTAACTTTTTATTCCACATGTTTGTGGCATAAGGAGCAGATGAAGTTTCCGGAGATAATTTTCTCGGATCCTTTGTACCGTTTATTTAAACCTAATTGCAATTTATGTTTTTTTTTTCTATATATTACTTTAACTGGTCGTCAGAAAATGACAAATTGTTGGTTAAAATATTTCATTTGGATAATTAGATTGAAAAGAAATTTGTGATATATTTGAGGCGTCTTTTAATAAAATTTAAATTAAATGAATGAGAAGGAATGTATGTTATAGTAAGCCTATAGCTTAATTACGTAACTAATTTTAAATTTAAGATCAAAACTCTTTTGAAATTTTGATAGAACTTCTCTCTTTGAAATATCAGCCTCTCATCAATAGGTATCGCTTTTAAATATAGACAACATACCTTCTTCCTACAGCCAACTCACCAGAAACACAATCACACATAAATTTTCAAGTGTTTTCGCTTAGAAACAATATCAGCCCTGTGTAGAGTTGACAATGGATTACTTCTCCGTCACACCTATTCAATCTTATCTGAATAGATAAAAGACCGGAGCTCGTTTCTAGCCACTTCAGCGCAATATCGAACTTTCTAAGGCACCCCTAGGGGTGTAGAGTGAAGAATGTTATGGATAGTTTGATGTGGATCGTCTTTGTCGCTTCTTTTATGCAAGTTGACAATACCTGCAGCTTAGTGGAGTACATATAAAGTGAAATGAAAATAAAAATAGAACCGGCTTATAAAAGACTTCTCCTTGGCACAAAGCAGCAGTGCACTCTAGGGGACCTGGAGGATGCAACGGGCAGATGCAGGAGTCAATAAAAGTGTGTGTGCTGTCTATAGAAGAGACCGTCGGTTCAAAGTGGCACAGCTGACCTTTCCGTGCTCTCTTGCCAGCTTTCTCCAAAGAAATAATAATGGCTTTCATTTCAGCTGATGTTAAATCGCTACCTCTCTTCTGGGATTTGAAGTCCTTCCTTTCTTCGTCTTCTTGGGGTACTAACCTTTTTCATGCTTCACAATTCAAGCCGTTTTCCTTTTCTGCCGTTTAGTACCATAAGCCACATTTAAGAATTAAAATTAAATGTAAACAAAACAATCTGACGTAAACGTGCGTAGTAATGACAAACGTATACGTAAGGAAGGAATAAGCATTTCTGTTATTTGTAGAATGCAATTTTAAAACAATATGTTTACTGAAAAGTACTTGGTGTTAAAAAAAAAAGCATTCAATCTTTGAAAGATGGCAGTATTGAGAAAAACTAGACAAAGAAAGTCCAATAAACGTGGGCCCTAAAATTAATATCTTCCGAGGTATGGGTATTTGTTCATCAACATCATAGATGCTCAGTGTGATTTACATTAAAATGGAGAAGCATTCAATATTCTGAGAGGTGGACTGTAGTATTCATAAAAACGTCTATCACGTTTGGGTCCTAAATTTAATATCTTCCGAGATATGAGTAGGCCTGCTTGTTCATCAACAACATAGATGTTCAGTGTTATTTCCATTAAAATGAAAAAGCATTTATTATTCTGATAGGCAGTAGTATTCATCAAAATAAGAAAAAATGTATAATACATATGGTTCTAAAATTAATATCTTTCGAGATATGAGTACTTGTTCATCGACATCATAGGAGATGCTCAGTGTGATTTGTATTAAAATGAAAAAGCATTTGATATTCTGAGAGGTGGTAGTATTCATCAAAACAAGACAAAAATGTATAATAGACAATGTCCTAAAATGAATATCTTTCGAGATATTAGTACTTGTTGATCGACATCATTGGAGATTGTCAATGTGATTTCTATTACAATGAAAAAGCATTTGATATTCTGAGAGGTGGTAGCATTCGTCAAAACAAGACAAAAATGTATAATGCATATGGTCCTAAAATTATCTTCCGAGATATTAGTACTTGTTCATCGTCATCACAGTAAATACTCAATATGATTTCTAGTAAAATGAAAAAAAGCATTCAATATTCTGAGAGGTGGTAATATTCATCAAAAGTACAAAAAAAATAATTCTAGTACAATTGGGTCATAAAATAATACTTTGTAGGAAACAAAGGCTTCAAAATTGGTTTTGTACCGTGTGACACACAAGTCAGTTGACAAATAGGAAACATTCCTTAATTGGAAATATCCTTATATACAGTATGTTCACTACCACAAATGTTTAAAATGTGCTCCATTTACTTGAAGACAATGCCTCACTCGATCCTGACATTCTTCTGTCACGCTTAGTGTTGCAGGCGGGATGTGCTGGATAACATGAGTGATCCTTTATTTCAAGTCATCTGTAGATGTAGGCTCTGTCTGAAAAACGTGATGTTTCACAAATCCCCATAGAAAGAAATCAAGTGGTGAGGTCTGGTGACCATGAAGGCCATGACAGGTCCACTTCGTCCAACCCAGTGCACACCGAGCATCCAATTTAGTTTCTGGCGAACTGTTATAGCATAATAGTATAAAACAAACTTCAATTAAGAAGTCTTACATTTGTTATATCGTGGCGACTCAAACATCTTAGAATCTGGCTACTACTTTTTGAGTTATTATTAAGTATAAAAAATGAAAAAATATTCTACTTCATTGGAAGTCTACGTGAGTACCGCCTTCTCTCGTTATTGGTTGACAGGAAGGTGGAGGTGAATAGTATATATTGTGTCCCTCTTTAAGATTGGCGCATGCGCAGACCAACAGTTTTTTTTTAATTGTTCCCTATAACTGTACGAAGTTCTGTGGAATATAATTATGGTCTTCGTTTACAAGCTAAACTTTCTGAGGAATCATAAGAATCCAACGTGGACTCCGAAGAATTTGTCAAGTGCCATGGAATGGCGTCAAATTAAAGGACAGTGAACATTTTTATATCTGTTAAGTTTTCCATCATCATCATCATCGTCGTCGTCGTCGTCGCTACCGTCGTCATCATCATCATCATCAACAGCATTATCACGAGAATGTTCGTTTACATGCATGATCATGTCTTCCTTTCCCCCTCCCACACTATACATAAAATAAATAGCAGAAGATAATCAAAATCACAACATTTTGTTGCAACGAAGACTATGCGGATATTCATTTCATGTATGGAAAAACAAAAAAAAAAAAAACAAAAAAAATATCCAATCGAGACTGCATGCTTGAACCAAGACGTTTTCCAACACAGAAAGCAGCCCGAGAGCAAGAGTACACCAACACCTCAGAAAACATGGCAGCTTTTCGCATGGATCACGAGACAGATCTTAACTGAATACCTGTACTATCTCGCAAATGACAAATTTTCTGGTCCATGTTGACTGAACGTCGAAGTTTCGTACTTAAATATTTCACCATCACTTCTGAAACACCTGGTATATCGCAATTTACTTTTTTATTCTTCATGAATAAAAGCCTGGAATATAATAACAAGGTCATGAATTGCTTGTCTTTCGTGTGAAACTTAGAACTGTCGGTAAATTGAGAATGAAAAACTCTGATCGAGGTCAACCAGTTACAGAATAACGTGTGACAATTATTTGGAACACCTGATGACCCTGTCAGACGTTGTTGAAGTCACACGATTCTCAATACAATATCAGATTGTTTATTTAGGCCTATATCTGATTAAACAACAGTTTAGACATATCCTGCTGCTTGCACTTCTTACACTTCGATGATCGAACGACAACGGACAGGGTATTTGGGTTCGATCGCCATGTAAGCATGTTATCATCTCTGAAGCTACTTAATGTAGTAGGAAACTGAAAAAAAAAAATATTTTTATTTAAATAAAACTTCTTCAGACAACTTACGAGTAGAAGGTTTTGAATTAAAATTCTGTGATGGACGTTCTAAGAGGGCTTTGCCTGTTGTTGCTACGTAATCGCGTAAATGAAATTGTTGACGTCGCAGTTTTCCTGCAATTTGCACAAATTAATGCATGAATTAGCAGAAGTGGGGCTGCTACCGGGCATTGTGTCTTCTGTGTTGTGTTTTGACGTTACAAAGTCGAAACCAGTGAGTAAAATTACATTGTTGAGGAGATTTTTAGTAGTAGGGCTGAACGAACGAAAACATGGCCTAAAAGAAATCTTTCCAAACTTCAGTCTCGCGAATCGGTGATCCTAGATCGCAGTCTGATCATCACGTTACCTCTGGGAAGTTTATGTTTGTACAAAAAAAAAAAAAAAAAAAAAAAGTAGAATTATCTACTTTACCTAGTTCGCAACAAAAATTTGTTAAATTGTTATTTATGCTGGGTTTTATTTTCTGGGAAAATAGTGTATAATTGGGACTTGGAACGGCAGTGCCCGGTAGCAGTATTGAGCAATAGCCTCCGCTACAGAGATGTTTATCACTTAAATCTATTTGCATACGTTAACAATTTACGAGTCTCAATGGAATAACGACATATATCCGCTCGCTGCTACTGTTGGCAATTGTGCTACCAGTATAAACCTACCTTCATCCTTTTCAGCTGTAGTTCTTCATTTTGTCTTCTTTCATTTTTCTCTTGGTTCTGTATTTATTTAAAACTTTTTCATTACTCGACTTTTTCTTTTTTTTAGCTCCTTTCCTGCCTGTATATCATTCCGTATATACATCCATCTATCTTTCCATTCATTCATCTGTAAAGTCATTCAAAAATCATTTTAAACTTTAAGGCCGTATTCATAGACATTCTTAGCGCGGGCTTCCAGTGGATGATCAGCGAACTAACGTTTTTCGTATTCATAAACCAGTGTTAGCGATATGATATGATATGATATGATATATGATATGATATATGATATGATATGATATTATATGATATGATATGATATGATATGATATGATATGATATGATATGATATGATATATGATAAGAGTCCACACCTGTGGAGTAACGGTCAGCGCGTCTGGACGCGAAACCAGGTGGCCCGGGTTCGAATCCCGGTCGGGGCAAGTTACCTGGTTGAGGTTTTTCCCGGGGTTTTCCCTCAACCCAATACGAGCAAATGCTGGGTAACTTTCGGTGCTGAACTCCGAACTCATTTCACCAGCATTAGGCCTATCACCTTCATTTCATTCAGACGCTAAATAACCTAGATGTTGATACAGCGTCGTAAAATAACCCAATAAAATAAAAAATATGATATGATATGATATGATATGATATGATATGATATGATATGATATGATATGATATGATATGATATGATATGAATCCTGTACAAGTAACCAATCGATAGCCGGGGCTAGTTTAGCACGCTCGTAGCGCGGGCTAGCGAAATGTCTATGAATAGCACCCTAAAAGTTATAAATATTAATATATTTGACGGGAAAAATCGCTGTGTTGGACAAACACTGAGGTTTTCAGTTGTTACTTTTTACATTTCAATAGTTACCATTTTATTCATTAACACATTAATGATTTTATTACTACTGTCACAAGAATTTTGAAGTTTCAAGCTATAGTTCTGTCATTGAATATTAGGACACAGATAGTCCATTGCTAATATGAACTGAATATGAATATTTCTTAACGTCTGAAAAAATGTATTACACTTAACAATGTAAGAGAAGTCCGATATTTCATTCGTAAGTACGGAAATCTAATCAGGTAGTTTGAGGAAATTGGTTCTGTTGCTGATAAGAAGCCACAGTCGAATGCTAATTTTATTAGTAGTTAGGCCATGAATAATTGTAACTTGTGTGATCACAAACATTACTTTACATTCCCTCAACAAGGCCACGAGGGCACCGAATTTCTGTATAAAATTAGCCGTGCCGCGCGTCCTTTCTCAGTAATATCTCGGCGCCGAGAGCAGCTACAGGCGTGTGCGACCACTCATTTGGTTTGTAATCATGAGTTCTGTAATATTAATGTGATAATTGACACGTAATACACTTTGAGTGAACCATAGTGAAGAATTTATTGTGTACTGATACTAATTTCAACATATCGCTTCTTACGAAGAGAAAATACAGAATGTAAAATGATATATCGGTCTACTGAATAAAATGTTTACTGAAATTTAATTATTTCTTATAATTTTATTTTTAATTGTAAAATATCATGTTTTTAAGATTGATAATAGTCTAATTATTTGTTTACATTTCGACTGAACGTGAGTGCCATTCATAATGACCTTGCGTCCAACACGTACCAATACACAACAGAGATACAACACAGTAACAAACGACTGCTTCAGCGTACATATCGGGCAAAGTAAATAATGACTGTCTACTCTCTTTTCCAAAAAAGTTAGACTTACAAAACACATTTGTAACTAAGATAATCTTGGCAGTTACAGAAAAAAATATTTGACTTCTGTGTTCAGTTATTTATGATTTAACACCAGTATTTTTTGACAGTTTATATCGCTTACTCTCTATATATTGCGATCTTATTTTCCTCTTTTCTTTTTTATCTTTTTCTTCCTTTTCGTTTTTCATTTTTTTTCCTTTTCTCTGCAGAAATAGACATAAGAATATTTGTTTACCCGATTCCCGGACTTTTTGTCACAGGTAAAAAGTACCACGGACTTCGAGTCACAGACGTTTTGTCACAGGGATATTATGTCACATCGAAATTAATGTCATACGGAGAAGAATGTCACATGACTGCTTTGTAATGGGAGTTTGAAGTCACAACAGAATTTATGGTGCAGCATTGTTATATGATGTATATAACTTTATTGAAATTTGTAAAGAAACAGATAAATCTATTGCGAGTAGGCCTATTAGATATTTTACAAAATATATAACTTTATTGAAATTAGTAAAGAAACAGGTAAATCTATTGCAAGTATTAGATAGTTTAAAAATATTACAAAACATATCACTTTATTGAAATTTGTAAAGAGACAGGTAAATCTATTGCGAGTATTAGATGTTTTACAAAATATTACAAAATTTATCACTTTATTGAAATTTGTAAAGAGAGATGTAAATCTGTTTCGAGTATTAGATATTTTACAAAATACTGTATTACAAAATAAATGACTTTATTGAAATTTGTAAAGAAACAGGTAAATCTATTGCGAGTATTAGATATTTTATAAAATATTCCTGAGGCAGTTCAAAATGCACCTGCAAAATTGTGCCCAAGTGTTCGCAGGTATTGTAAGGTCGTGTTTTAATCGCGATATTCCTGATACCTTGTAACAACCCTTTCGACTCGCTTGTCGACATCCGAGTACTTTTTCTTTTTCTTTTGTGGTGAGTGCCGCTTTCCAGTCTTTCAATATCGCGACATATCTCCACTGCTTCATTTCGTAGATGTTCAATTAGATGATAGATTGAAGGATAATCCTTGCCCACCATTTTGTTAATGAGGTTAAGCCAAGCTTCACTGTGTTAGTTGTTATTTCACATTTCGAAATTTAACTGCACGCATTTTTAATTTTGTTAACTTGAATTTTGCTTATGTTACCATAAAAGCCATTTCGTTTGTTGTTGCCATAGAAGTCATTTACTTTGTTGTTGCGTACTATATTGACAATATACAGGGACATAATTTTATTTTTACTTCAATTTTATTGTACCTGAGTTTTTTAATGTACTTCACTCCCACCCCTTCTACTAATGACGTTCAACCGTCCTCCACACAGATCCAAGGCCGCATATATAGTCATAGTAGCCTTACCGTCACAGTACGTTCCAAAAATATGTTCGCGTTTTCCAATGACGAAAGAGCTTTCAATATCGCATCATTTTTGCACAGGTACTGTCGTCCATTTGCCTACGTCGCATTCCGGTTTTCCCCACTAGCTTCTATTCGCCTCTCTGTAAAGGCTAGTGGCTGGGCTGTCTTAGCTCTTTTCTGAGAACATTAATTTGTGTTAGGAATTGAACATCTACGTAATGTTATACCTATACAACTGTTTAAAATAACTTAAATAAAAGGGCCTCGTTAAGTAATTAACTGTTAACTGCCACGTGATTTCCCTCCTTTCTACGATCCTGCGACATAACCACTTGGACGTACAGTAGATAGCATGTCTGAGTAATTTTATCTTTTCGGATCGAGCAGAAGTGAAGATTGTATTTACAGTACGTAAGGTACTCTTTTACAGAGTAGGTACAGAATTATTTCAACATGAGTTACTAGTACGAAGGACGAAACTGGTATTTGGAATTACACACATTAGAACTGAAGCCTGTATCGAAATGAACCGCCACCATTTTGAAAAATGTGTTTAAATATCCATATTATGATTATTTTTCAATTTACTTCATTCTCTATAGTGAACGCTAATGTGCTATAGACAGTATAATATACACTGCATAATGAATACGTCCGTATGGACAGCTCATTTCGCGAGTAAAAACATTCATTATTAATACTGTACTGTATTCTGATTAAACAAAAACCTAATGAAAATTATTAAACTCAAAAGCGTAATATTTCCTAGTTTACGTAAATGGATTAACTACTTTTCTTCCCTCCTATACCTAGTAAAGTGATTTGTTTGTATATTACGCCACCGAACTCCAGTCGTGGAAGGGGGTAGCAACCGTTGATCCAAAGGTATAGCCAGGTTAATATCAGAAATGTTAGTAAAAATAAAATGATGTCCCTGTACAATATATACCGCCAATGTCCATGGTTGTGACAAAATATCCGGACACGGTTTACCCGTAACCATCACATGTTTGATCTTCTGTTTTCCTATTTTAAAAATGCCGGTGTGCAAAATCTGTCTCGTTCTTTCTTACATACGATTTTTCCCCACTTCTTTTCATTTACCAATTAACAGCAAATTAGAAATTGTGTGAGTCACGATGTATTATACCTGAGTAAACAAGCTTTTAAAAGTGAAACATTTGCGCTTATGTCCTTTTTCCACCCAGCTAATGGACTTCGAAACTAGAGTGGGTTGTCGAGTGGAACAGTTTGCTGCAACCTGAGGAAATTCCGGCATCTGGACGCAAATGCGACCAAATATGGAGGACACACTGGCAGTACTCTTCATTATGGCGCTCATAATGGCTGCTAAGTGGCAGATACATATACTTTAATGAAGCATTTAAAATGTAAATAAAATGTGTATATGACTTTGGCAAGGAAGAGATTCCTAATTGAAATTCAATTGGCTTATCCGAGATACTTAATGCAAAAATTTGTCTTCCCCATCGTTAAATTAATTCCGAACTTTAATCAATGCAGTATCGTCGGGTTTACACGTAGAAATGGGAATCAAATTACTGTTCAATGGGAGGCGTGAAATTGAGTATGTTTGGACACCAGCTTGTGGAATGCGTTCGTGAATACGTTTTTGTTTAATAAACCGAAAATTCCTGTTATATGTTCAGGCGTTGACTTGGCTACTATAATGGAAACTTTTTCTAACTCATCGGCCCACTACCAATTTTTCATTTATCATCATCTATAAACACGAAGGATAGTCAGATATGGATCAGATGACATGATAGTAGTGCAGTACATAAGCATAATTTTTGTTTTAAATTTTCTATCACTTCTAAGGAGGAATAGAGAGTACATGATTTAATTTAATCAGTCATTTTGAAAAAGGGTCATCTCTACAATTTTTTTTTCAAAAATGCACTTTTTACAGCATGTCCAAGTCAAGTCTTCGAGTGGGGATATCGGGATGGAATGTAGAGGAATGTAGAGGCAAAACACAGCTGCCACTTAGGTCACTTGACGCTCAGATTTCAACGTGTGCACGTCGTTTAAAATACACTACGGAGCGCACGCATTTTTTGTCCTTGTCTTCAGATAAAGGTAACAGTTACGCTGTCTCCCAGCCTCCCCCCTCATGCAACTTTCTCTCCTACGCCAACGCTTGCCGATCAGAACGCCAAACCTCACTGTTAAGCAGAAGTAGAAGTACAGTCTATTTCAAAGGGTCTTAAATTGTTACCGCTCTATGAACTGAAGCGCAGTAGGAAAACTTTGCTGACATATGAGACTGTACTGGTCTCCTCTCGTTACCGCCTCCTTTCACTACAGAACTGCCTCCAACTTCCCCTCTCGGCTCGCAGACTTAACTTGGTCGAGCTGTAACGGATTCGCATTCATAGAGCTATTATTGATATATTCCATATGAAAACAGGGGTAGTAGTAAAACCTAAAAGAAAATAACCTGGTCCTTCAGGTTGAGGGCGAAGCGATGAACCTTCACTCCGTCTTTCGTAAAAACTTTCATTTTCGCAAAAGTTCTCAACTTGGCCTCGGAAATGGATGGATCAAATCGAAGACAAATACGGCGCGGAAAAGGAAAGAGAATTGGTACTTGGTAGAGATAGAATGAAGAGGAAATTATTGGCCCTTGAAATAGACGTTTGGCGCCGTAGCTGCCAAATTTCGAGGCTGGGCCATATTAGGAGCCGGGATGTCCGTAATAAAATGCAGGTATCAGGAGGTATTTTGCAGACAATAGAAGCAAAGCGCCTATCATGGTATGGACATCTTCAAAGAATGTCTGCTGATAGATGGCCTAGCAAGGTCTTTAACTGGATTCTCCCTGAAAAGAAGAGGAAATAACCGATTCAATTAAATACTACTGTATTGCAAATATGTCTTCTTTCTACACAATACAGAATCATTCATACTTATATGATAATTCTTCACACAGCAAGCTCTTCGGCATTTTCTGGTATATGCATTCCACACTTACCGCGATATCTGCCGCCGTTTTTTCGGCATTAACTTCAGTTTCTAAAACCTGTTATCGGGGAAAATATTTATTTAAAAAACTTAAAAGTGAATACAAGTGCCTATGTTGCAAAACATGTTCAAATTGTCCTGATTCATTACATTTCTGGAATATCAGAAGATTTTTTTTTTGTACCTAGGTTATTTTACGACGCTTTATCAACATCGTAGGTTATTTAGCTTAGCTTCTGAATAGGACGAAGGTGATAATGCCGGTGAGATAAGTCCGCGGTCCAGCACCGAAAGTTACCCAGCATTTGCTCATTTTGAGTTGAGGGGGAACCCCGGAAAAAACCTCCACCAGATAATTTTCCCCGACCGGGAATCGAACCCGGGCCATCTGGTTTCGCGGCCAGACGCGCTAGCCGTTACTCCACAGGTGTGGACTATCAGAAGATTGTTCTGAAATACTCTGCCAATCATTCTTTTCGTGAAATATTCGAAATGACATGTTGAATATTTTGTTTCACGTTTTCTTAAAAGTACAATAACTAGCTGAGATGTTACTATACCCCTTTATAAAACAATTAAAACAACACAGCTTGCTCTACACTACACACGAATGAATAATTCCTTAATCTCTTCAGTGTTCTCAAACACATAGAACTCAATAGCTTGCACTTCACTAAGCACGAATGCGTAATCCCTTCAGTATCTCAGAACAGACTGAGTTCAACTGCATGCATGCAACACCCGACAAGCGCTCTTGAACTCGGGCACGTACAACAGGCGCATAGTGGGATGCAACGATTCTGTAGATTCTGTGACGTCATGTACTGAAGAATCTGTAGGTCTACTTTAAAATGGGTATGAAGTTACAGCTCGTATTCAGCAGTGTACGTACATGGAGGCTATGATTCAGGCTTCATTCCAATGGTCTTTCTTCTTGCAATCAAAACCAAAGGTATGGCTGAGATAATGTACTTCGGTCAGATTCATGTATGATAGTTTCTTTCTGATTAGTTTATTGCTTTAAAACTAAAGATATGGATAGGCTATACCAATATATTCTTATGAAATAATTCGAGATTTGGAACAGTTAAACAATTCAATCATTTGTTCTGTAAGATATTAGTAATGATGAAAATTTTATTCATAAACAAATTAAACATCATATAGCTAATAACAAACAAATGTTTTTATAGTCTTCACAAAATTCTGGATGAAAAACTTCTCTATAAAACAACAGAATTAAAGAGTTACAATAAATAATTTTACCTGTAGACTTTCAGCAATACTTGGGTTTTAACAAAAAAAAAAAAATAATTTTTACTAAAGAAAATAAAATTTTGAGAAATGTTTTGGCCTCATTCAATAAAATTATTTCTGTAGAATTATGAAAATGGAGAAATTAAGAACTTTCTATAAATAACCAGATGGAGTGGCTTTGACGAAATTCCGAAAGCTACTGTGGCTTGATAATGCTGTACGAGAAGATCATACAAGTCTCTTCCCAAAAGTGATGGAGAGTAACCCAAGAAGTAGAAGACCACTGAGTAGGCTACGACACGATGGAAGGACTAAGACGACAGTGATCTCCTCCTTCTAAGAGGTCTTCAACTGCAACTGAAGACAATCTCTGAAGAACTTTAGTGAATGAAGCCAAAAACCACCTTCGATTTGTGTTGTCATGATTTAGTTCCTTTCGTAAAAGAGAGCAACTGCTTTGTATTAACCGAAATTGGAGCACTAAGGTTTCAAGTTAATAACGATATGGATTTTTTAAAACCATTAATTAACCACCGGGGTAGCTCAGTCGGCTGAGGCCCTTGCCTGCCGATCTGGAGTTGCAATCGGATGTGGGTTCGATTCCCACATGGGCTGATTATTTGGTTGTGTTTTTTTTCAAAGTTTTCCCCAACCATAAGGCAAAAGTCAGGTAATCTATGGCGAATCCTCGGCCTCATCTCGCCAAATACCATCTCGCTATCACCAATTCCATCGACGCTAAATAATCAAGTAGTTGATACAGCGTTGTTAAATAACCAGCTAAAAAAACATTAATTCTCAATATTATCTTATCAAATTATTATGAAACTTGTTTTTCTCTAATTCTGTAAATATCTTAGAATTGGCGAAGTAAATATGAAGACCCAGAGGAAAAACTTAACAAGTCACGTTTTACTGTTTTTATAGGAGAGCAAGTTGAAAGTTTCAAGACCCGTTATATTATGTGTTATTCTTCAAATTTCTTTGGACCTATAAGATACTTATTCTCCACAGTTAAACTACACAAATCTGCACTACCTTAGCTATCACATTTTTACCCTGTGGTCTTTATAAGTTGACAATGCTTGTAGAATACACCCGAAATAATCGCAAATAGTGAGAAATGTCCAGCGGTGAGAGGGCTTTGTATTTATCATTGACACAATGTACCAGGAATAAGATATGGTATCTCCCTGTGTATCTTCTCAGCAGAAATATGTTGTAGTAAATTTCTGCAACTAATAAAAAATTATCTCTCGTGAATGTAAACACGAAGCGAAGGAAAGTTGTAGGCCTATTTTCTCTGAATTGTGTAAGTTAATGTTGAAGATGTGACGTCACACCAATGTAATGGTGTTCTTTAATCACGTGATATTTTTTATTTCTCTTACATTTATATTTGCAGTTCTTAATCAGGCAAAGGTCTAAACCTCCGATATCTGATGATGATGGTGGTGGTGGTGGTGGTGGTGGTGGTGGTGGTGGTGGTGGTGGTGGTGGTGGTGGTGGTGGTGGTGGTGGTGGTGGTGGTGGTGGTGGTGGTGGTGGTGGTGGTGGTGGTGGCGGCGGCGGCGGCGGTGTGGAGTAAGAGGAACATATCGGTTATTTTTTTAATTATGATTAGATAAGAAGTAAATGACATACATTAAAATTATTTAACATTTTGATTTAAGAGACGGTGAAATTAAAGTGACGCCATAGTATATGAAGAAACTTGCGCGTGATAGCCTCTTTGACCGCCACAATTTCTGCAGTTATCTACAAAGAAAATAAGCCCAGTTCCTTGATTAGAAGTCTTCGGTACTTGGACCTATATAATTCTAGAATTTGATTTTCCTGGGCTCGAAGAGAGATTCCTCTGGTTGATTCTTCATCCTCTGCATTCCAAACGCTCCGTCCCGATACGGACCGGTTGCTCCTACACGCTCTATTCGCCAAGGACAATGAGGCGTTGAGACACCCACACCTGCTCAGAACTGTCACTTTCACATTCCGAAACACTGTCTTTCGTTAAATGAGCATTGGGAATCTCCTATCTGTTCAGATTTTCGTGAGAAGCAATAAGAGTAATACACAGAATGGAAGGTATTCTATCACAGTCCTTTTAAAGGAACAGAATAATCCTGTACCATTTTGTTCATTCGCGCTTAGATTTCCCAGAAATAGTTACTTTACATGATGACTTTTCATCTCATTATCTTTTAAACATATTTATAAATCCGTATTTACATTGGAGTTCTAAGAACAATTATTTTGCATAATACTCGTATTTTTGTCACGTTTACGGTTTAAGAGTATTTTAATACTTTAATTATTAATTAATCTCTTTAAGTAATTAATGTTTGACAACACTGTTACCGAAATGTAGACGGATTTGAAACATATATCTAAACTGTCTAAACAATCACGCTATAACTTTACACTTCTTTTTCGTACTGTTTTATAAATTTTACTCCATCAGTTACCGATTCGTCGATAAATAGCAGCTCAAGATCATGGTTTTCTTTCGTTAACAAGTAGCAGCCCATGAACTTGGTTTTCTGTCATTGATAATAACAGCTTACGATCTTATCTTTTCGTTGATAAGTAGTAGTTCACGATCTTGGTTTTCTTTTGATTTTAAGTAACAGCTCACGATCTTGGTTTTCTTTCGTTGATACGTAGCAGCTCACGATTTCGGTTCTCTTTCGTTGATAAGTAGCAGCTAAAGACCTTTGTTTTCGTTCGTTGGCAAGTAGCAGCCTAAATAACAGCTCACAATCTAGTTTTTTCGCTGATAAGTAATAGCCTACTGTTTTGGTTTTCTATCATTGATAAGTAGTAGCTCACGATCTTGATTTTCTTTCGTTGATAAGTAGCAACTCACGATCTTGTATTTCTTTCGATCATAAATAACACCTCACGATCTTGTTTTTCTTTGGTTGATAAATATTTAGTCATGATTTTCGTTGTCTTCGGTTGAAAGTAATAGGTTATAATCTTGGTTCTCTTTCATTCCGAAATAACAGCTCACGTTTTTTAATTTTTTTTTTTTTTGTTTTTTTGTTTTTTGTTTTTTTGTTTTTTTTTTTTCTTTGTTTTACTTGGCAAGTACAGATCTCATATTTTATCTCTGCCGGTCAGTGATCGTTAAATTTTAACTGACTTATCTTAGTTTTGGGCGACAGCGTATTAAAAAGCATTGCAACCTTTCTGCCATCTTCTTACCTCCCTTCCTGAAATATGATATTGCATAGAGGCAGCGATAAAATATGAGGTCTGTAGCATCTAACGATATTTGTTTTGTATCATTCCTAAGTAACGGCACACGATCTTAATTTTGTTTAGTTAATAGGTACCGGTAGTTGTTTACAATCTTGATTTTATTTCGTTACCAAGTAACACCTGTCCATCGTGTGGATTAACGGTTAGCATGTCTGACCGTGGAACTGGCGACCCCGGGTTCAAATCCTGGTTGGGACAAGTTACCTGGTTGAGATTTGTTCCGGAATTTTCTCTCAACCCATTATGAGCAAATGCTGGGTAACTGTCGGCACTGGACCCTGGACTCATTTCGCTGGCACAATCACCATCTCACTTAGATGCTAGAAAACTATCGCAGTTCATAAAGCCTAGTAAAATAAACAGATTAAAAAAAAAAGTAACAACTCACAATTTTGGTTTTAAGGCTCATTCACAATGAAAATTAAACATAACCGTAACACAAACACAGAAGTTTGCGTCCAGGTTACCAAATGGGATCATTCACAATGATTCACATAAGCATTGACATAAACATTACCGTAAGACGTTAACATGAAAGTTTGCAAACTCCAAACTTTCATGCTTATGCTTACGTGATTTGCAAACAGAACACAGTCGTGGAGCGCTGAAGTATACGAAAGAATATGAGGAAATGGCGTCGTTGTTATGTTTCCATGGTTACCAAGTATGTTTGCGGTTATGTTTATGTTCCCATCGTGAATGATGGTATGACTTCTTGATTTTACCGTAACGTTTATATTCTTAAGTTAACGCTTACGTTATGTTTAATTTTCATTGTGAATGAGCCTTTACTTCATTGCTACGTAACAGTTCACGATTATTGACTTTCTTTCGTTTCCAAGTAACAGTTCACAGTCTTCGTTTTCTCCCGTTGTACATATGATTCCATATGAATAAATTTTCTGAATTTCTTCAATAACAAATTTGAACGGCTCAATCTTGTGTTTTTACGTTACTATGGAACACTCTAAAAAATAAAGGATTTTTTTTATAAATAATTCACGAAACTTATATTCTGGATGTTTTTCTGTTGCTAATCCACGCTCCAAAACGGTATTTATCTTCTTCTGTTGCTAAGTAGTACACCAATAAATAAATAATTTGACGGATTTGAACTGGAATGCATCAAATCCGCCATGTCCAGACAAGATTGATGAGAAACAGAAATAGAAATAAAAAATAAGTAATTAATTAGATAGATATATCCACAATGAGTTCACTTCTCTTGCACGGCAACGCCTCACATGAACATTCTGAATCTCGACCCGTTACCGAGTGGCTATTTCACTTCTTCTAGAGCTGCAGAGCTGCATTATCGAATAAAGAAATGCAGAGGAGGATGAAAAAACAGTCTTGGCAATAAATCAAGATGAGAACAGATAAAACTCCCTAAAAACAAGATCTAACAATCTCAGATCAGGTTCTCCTCTGTTCTCTTCCTAGTTTACAAGATCCACCGCAGCTGCACAACAAATTGAATCTACTTCCCGGAGACATTGGTTCGAGCCTCTACACCCACGACAATCACAACTTCTGCCGGAGACTGACTAGAAGTTTGTCTCGTTTAGGGTAGTTTCGGATAAAAAAAGTCTTACAACGTAGTAATTCATGTGAATCCGTGAGTTCCTACTTATAACATGGAATTGAAGCTGTGAGATCGAAAACCATTCAAGTCCACTTTTGGCCATTCATCTTTTGCAAATTCGAAATTAAATTTTTGATATTTCCACAAGTGTCACGACTTTAATAGTTGGTATACTACTTTGTCTTGATCTCTAAAACAACCAGAAACATTGCATGCAAAAAATAATAATTAGGTAAGAAATAAAAAAGGTTTATTGCATTTTTCTCGAAACTTGTGTAAATGGACTTGAATGGTTATTGTTATCATAGCTTCAGTTCGCTTAACTGATTGCGATATATGGTACAGATATAATACTGCGAACCACACACATAATTACCTACCCGTAACGTGAGTTCTATTATTATTTCATTTGTTATTCGCTGCAAGGATAATGTTTTCCGATCCGACTTTGTAGGTGCCACCAGCATTTCCAGGAACGAACAGAGAATTCTACGTTTCACCCAAAAATTGGAACTGCTTTAGAAAATCACTCCTCTTCCTTCCGAGTTAGTCGATCGAATGCTCCAAAACTGCGCTTGCACGTAAGTTCGAATCCCGCTTGGGGTGATTATCTGAAGAGTACAGAGAAAAAACAATCAAAGTCACAATGCTCTTAAGGGTGATGTCATCTCCTAATTCAGTATATCACTGCAAAATTTATTGCTGTTCCTCATGAAAAAGTGTGAAAGAATGACTACATCCATGGTAATAATTCTCCTTTACCAGTTTTTATAAGAGACACACTGAAGTTCGCAGTGATATATTGAATTAGATGATATCACTTTTATGAGAATTGTGACTTTGATTCCCCCTCCCCCCGTACTCTACATCTGTGAGGCGAATACCAGGTGAACACATCTCGCTGTCGCCAATGTTACTCGCACTAAACAACCTGGCTGTTATAGTCCGTTTGGCCGGTTGATAGATTCTCCCCGCGTCAAATTTTAAACCATAGTCACGTGATGCGGTAATAATAGAAGAAGAACCAAACGATGCTTCAAAACTATGACAACCAGAAGAACTCCTGCAAACGGATTAGGGTATAAAATTTCTTTTACAGAAATTAGAAGTCATTGCAAAGGTCAGCGGAGTCCATAAACTCGCCAAATATACACTATCTACCAAAAAGTAATTGGGCACTGTTTTTGCCCCTTTAGAACCTCGTGGTACCACCTCTTGTTGCTATAACAGCAGCCATCCTGTCAGGCATGCTCTCCACTATTTTGTGTAGGATATCCACTGGAATGCGTCGTCATTCCTCTTGCAACATGGCACTCAGTTGGACAATGGAAGTTGGCCCCATGTTTCGGCGGCTACTATGCAGTGGTATGCAGACAATGTTCACCGGTTGAACTAACCTGCACAGACTCTCAATCCCATTGAGCACCTTTGGGACGAATTGGACCGGCGATTGAGGTCTCGGGAGATGCGGCCAACTTCCATTATCCAAGTGTGTGCCATGTTGGAAGAGGAATGGCGACGCATTCCTGTGGATATCCTACACAAACTAGTGGAGAGCATACCTGACAGGGTGGCTGCTGTTATAGCAACAAGAGATGGTACCACGAGGTTCTAAAGGGCCAAAAACAGTGCCCAATTACTTTTTGGTAGTTAGTGGAGTATAACACACCATCGTTAAAAAGAAATAAGCTAAACATTAGCTGTTGATACCATAATAATTAAACCATTCTGTATATTGAACAATACAGTATGTGGGATAAAGACAGACGGGTTCTGAACCTACTGTTTCCTTTAACTGCTTCTTTTGAACTCAGATGTTCTGATAATAGTAATGAAGAAACCCTGTATGTTGAATAACATCAGATACATTACAACCTTGTGTAGTACTGTAGTTTGACAATTATTGTAGTCATAACGCAATAGATATATGCCCGTGATCAGATTCAGGTTCTAATGGATAATAATTTGTTCCCTTTTGATAATTTCTTCTGAAACTATGAGTTTGTATCATGATAATGGAAACCGGTGTTCATCGAAAGCACTAATTATAACCTTTTAGCGTACCAGAAGTGCCAGATTTAATGTATTTGTTTTATCCTCTTCGTTTGTCTCGTCGTATTGAAAACACCCTGTATGTTAACCAATGTCGGAGGTAATGGTAGCCTTGTCTTACAATTTTCTTAATAATACCTAATGATGTAGTACTTTCCTACCCGTCTTCCAGTGTAAGAACTGTATTGTTTGAAACATAATTGTGAAATAGAATAGGCCTAAAGTCTGGTCGTCTGTTTTCAGTCTTGTAATAATATTTTCTTTGCTGTCTCTCAGAGCTCTTCAGAATTATCCCCATCACAGCTTTTGAATGCATAACTTGTGTGACTTGTGTTGTCTTTGCAATTGTGACAGCAACAACATCGACTCCCACAGACCAGTCGAGGTACCAGAGCGTGACAGGCGAATAATAAAAACAAACCCGGCCTGGAAACAACTCTTCCAGGTTGCAAAAATTCTTGAGAGCTGTTTGAATGTCAACTGGTCATGCTACAACTGCTTCGCCGCCGCACGAAGAAATCGAAGCCAGACTAATGGTCGCTTTAAACAACGCGACACAAATTGTCTCTTAAAATCCATTAATATTTCAGATCCTGTCAAGTTATGCATATCCAAATGGAGCAACTTATGTTGCAGATATCACAACGGAATAGGAGAAGTAAGGAAAGGAGGTGGGGGAAGGGAGGAAGGGACGTAAATGTGAAAGTCATGTTGTGACTAATAGCGGTGCAAGAAATTATTAATGTAATATTTTTTAAGTGTATATATTCTTATTTTCTCAGTGAAACTTACAGCAGAGGCTTATATGTCAGTTTCTATCTGACGCTTTTCCAATTCACTTCGCTCTAGAACAGTGATGTCAAAGCAAGCGCATTTTTCTGACCTTGACGTCGTGCGCGGGCATTAAGCTAGGAGGAATAAGCCTGTTGGATTAAGAAAACAGTGGTGCACAAACTTCAGACGGAACGTGAAATTTTATGTCGTTATTTTTATATGGCTTCTTTCTGTTTGTTATTTTCTATATTATCTGTAAAACAAAAGTACTAACACCTATTCCTTAGCCTAATATTGCAGTTGTGTTTTAAACGTTAATAACATAATAAAGAGTAAAGAAGGAATATTCACACAAATTCCATAATAACAACAACTATACTGTACTAAATGAATTAAACACATCATTCATAAAGAAAGTGTTATCCCAAAGAAAGACACTGAATATGACATGATAAGTTGAAATTGATATTGATGGTATCTTTAGCCTTATAAAAGTAATCAAAGCTATATTATAGTACAAAGCAAAGTTGTCTAGGTGTATGTTTTAACTGTAACTAATATTACATAATAAAACTCTTATCGCATTATGCTTTTAGGTGATATTGGTGCGCAACTTTCTGTTATCAGAATATTAAATTATCTCGAAATCTGCTGAAGCTATAGAGCTGACATTTTACCAACACATTGGCACATATCTTTTGCTTATGATGTAACAGTAGTTGCTTTATTAATTCATTTCCTTACAAACATCTTCCACGCGAATATTTTCAAAATTTTCAATATACTAACTTCATTAATACGTTTTTACAATATATTAGATTTACAAAAACATTGTTTTAGTACATGTAAGGCTACTAAATAAACATAACTGAAAATTTCACTTTTCTATTCCTTTTGAATAAAAAAACAAACTTGTGGAAAATGAACATTAAAATTAAAACTTACATTCTTATAATGCACTTATACTTCTCAGGCAAATCTAAAAATTAACATGGATACAGGTTTAATAAGTTCTCTTCCCTTTATCCATTGAATCAGTGCTGGCCATCCCTGTATATAGCTCGACCAAGCGGCATATACTACCTCTTTCATCTGTCTCTTTCCTTTCCGCTGTAAAGCGCTCAGGCTCTTCTGGGCTCTAAAGCGCGCGCTTGCTCCTATGGGCATCAGTTGACATCACTGCTCTAGAATATGCCATTAGGAAAGTTCAGGATAACACAGAGGGTTTGGAATTGAACAGGTTACATCAGCTTCTTGTAGTTTTAATGGTAAAAGAATATAATAATTAGAGAATGAACTATTCAGAAGTAGGCCTATAATTTCTTTAATTGGCTAGCATTCTGAAGCTAAAGATGTTTTGTTAATTCCTTAGATGCTTTGTACAGATTTTTTTTTCAATTTTTAACTAAAAATTACGCACTTATCACAACTATTGTTACAAATCAAGCGATTTCGAGTAACTTGATATTTTACAGTTCAATTTTGCATCCTAATATACAGTCATAAAGAGTTTACAAGAGTGGCGTAATTCGTAACATTGTAGGTAGCCATTTCTTTGCCGAAACTGGAAAGCAGTTTTGTATTATGCCTTTTTTAACTAGAATCGCTAACTAACATTTGCCTTATACCAGAAAGCTACAATTAATGTTGCAAATGATAAAGTTTTTGATTATTCAAATGCTAGTAACGGTACAAATATGTGACGAAATTGAACGATGGACAATGAGGACGAAAAGTGAAAGAGTGAAGTGTTGAGGCAAGGAGGAGGAAATGTGAAAGTCCTGTTCCGATTAATGCGGATAGAGGCAAATTGGTTACTTAGTATTTTATTACAGGTATACTGAAATGAGTAAAAAAAAACTTGACAACAAAAGTAAGGAAGATAAATAAGAGAAGTTGTTAGATGACGTAGGTGAAGAGAAATTATAATAATTGCACCATTACTGCGTAGACATGTTTATGATTGAGATTTCCAAGAAGGCAGGATGTATATGAAGAGTATTAAACCCACATATATATAGAGTGTTAAAAACTGCTAAGAGACTTTGAGAACAGTAAATAAAATTAAAAATATTACTAGTAAATATAAATTTAAATACAAAGGTTTAGAAAGGAGGTTATTGCTACTGATATACAAGATGCAGTATGTATGCACCAGCAGTGTCTAGTTATTTCTGCACAGTAATTGGTCTTTCGTTGCAAAGACGTACGCGTTTAATTCCGCGTAATATTTTCTTGCTGTACTCTATACAAATCTCCAATTAAATTGATCTTACAGTTCCTTTCCATTCCTTTATTACATAAAATACCTATGTATGAGGCAATTTACCCGGAAATTATGCACAATCTATAATATTTTTTACAAAAAATTATTAGGTCTTTATTTTAAACTTGGTGCGGAAGACTTTGAAGATGTTGGTCACAAGATCTCTATTAATTTTGCATTTTTCTCTTACAATTATATTAATATAGTCGGACCATCGGATCTGTCCCCCGTAAGATATGCGAACTGAACCCTAATTCCTTCTCAGCCTCGGTAATTCATTTCCCTCCTTGCATTCCTATCTCTCTCTTTTCTATCTCTCTCCCTTTCTCTCCCCCACTGCTCACAATTTTTAACCTTCTTCAGTTTATTTGCACTTGCAGTCCAGTGTTGTCAACTCAACATCAATACTGTAGCACGGAGTGGTGAAAAAAAATATTATTAAGCAAGTAATAGCATTTTTCGATGAAGAGAAACAAACAGGTCAATATCTGTTTCCTCTAAATCTGGCAACGAAAAGAGCAGCTGCGATCACAGATGAGGCTTATTTTATTTCAATTGATTACGTATTAAAATTACTTACTTAACTAATACTGATATAATACAACATTTTTGTGTAATTTATAAAGGCGGGTCAGAGCGCCTAATAAAGAAAATCAGGCGAGAGGGAGTCTGTCCAGGAGATGAAAAGCTAGAATCACCAGGGAGGAACAGATCAAGGGAACCTTTAATTCTTGTAGATGATATGGACCGATGTATTTTAAGAAGATACAAGAATTTTATACCATGCAGAAAGAGGTTCCGACTTTGAAGAAATTATTGAAGGTTGCGAGGAAAGCAATAAATTTCCAAGGTGGGAAAGAAACTTTACGGATTAATAGAAGAGGAAGTAGCTAGATTTGTTATCAACTTGGGTGAAGACCGCAGCAGCAGCAGTAGCAATAGTAGTGACTCAGATTCAGATATGTCCGGAATATGCCTTCTATAATTTCATGCATAATATAAGTCTAGTTCTTTTGTAAATATATAAATTATTTTCATAAGAATAAATAAGAACTCCTGCACATTATCAGCATGTTATATTATATAGTATGTAAATAAGATCGTAGTATGTATTAACTTCGCCATAGCCGGTCCTTAGCTCGGATGAGAAAGAAAGAGGGTACATGAGTATGTGTTCATTCATTCCTACAATTTTATAATTTTATTAGGCCTTCAAGATCACTTTCCAAACCTAACAAAATAAGATAATATGCTGAAGAAAATGTATTTATGACGAAAACATTTCTTTTTAGAAACGAAATAGATTCCCTTCACGTAAATTCTATTTAATAAAAAAATAGCCACTGTAATCATATAATTATCTCCAATTATTCGTAGAAGTCAATCAGCGTCATTAGACCTCCTTAAATTAAATTATGAATAAGTAATAATTAATCTCACATTATTAATAAGCAATATTCAAGAAACATAACACTGTTTGGCGGAAGTTTGGCAACACCCCTATTCGGCAAGGTTCGTGGCCTGCAGTTTGACGTGGTAGGAGGAAAGCTGGTGGAATGGAGTAAGTAGAGGCGTTAACTTTTCTAAGAACGACGACAGCGCTGAAGGGGCACAGATCCGATGGTCCGACTATACTATCTCCTTTCAGTTGTGTGTAACACTAATTTTAACACTCTGTATACGATATTAACAAACCATTTGTCTTGTTTTATTTGTGCTAAATTTGTGTAAAATTAATGGAACAATTTCGAAGAAATTGTCATGATTCATCATTAACTGCGAGTAAATTATGGTTCGCGTACCATATACATACGTTTTCCTTCTTATTTATCTCTATTATCCTATTTATATAAACATAATAATAATATATACGTATATCAATTTTATTAGAAGTACATATGAAGTATAGGGTATTTTAAAAGTCAGTTCAAACATTAAACCGCTATAAATATTATAATATTTGAGATAGGGAAAAACAAAAACATCACAGTGTTGAGCAAACAAAGGGATTTACAAAACATTGGGAAGATGTCCGCCTTTTTCTTGATCAATGTACAGCATTCTGTCTGCAACACCATGCACAGCATTTTGCAGATAATATCTTGGAATATTGGCAATTTCTTGCGAGATGGCATCTTTCAGTTGCAGTAGGGTTTTTGGATGTGTCAGGAAAACTCGTACTTTAAGGTAACCCCACAACCAAAAGTCGACCGGATTGAAATCTGGAGATCGCGGAGGTCACATTGTTGGAAAGTGCTTACTGATGACACGATCGCCAAACATCTGCGTAATTAATTGTTTTGCAGGGATAAAGATGTGGTGTGGAGCGCCATCTTGCATGAAGATTATGTTTTCCACATCATGATTCCTCAGTCTAGGGATGACGAAGTTCTGTAACATGCTGTAGTAGCGCTCCCCGTTTACTGCAACAGTCTGTCTTATTCCAATATTGTCCACACCTGTGGAGTAACGGTTAGCGCGTCTGGCCAGAAAACCAGGCGGTCCGGGTTCGATTTCCGGTCGGGGCAAGTTACCTGGTTGAGTTTTTTCCGGGGTTTTCCCTCAACCCAATCTGAGCAAATGCTGGGTAACTTTCGGTGTTGGACCCCCGACTCATTTCACCGGCATTATCACTTTCATCTCATTCAGAAGCTAAATAACCTAAGATGTTGATAACGCGTCGTAAAATAACTTACTAAAAAATAATGGTGAAGTTAACACGCGTAATTGAGGTTCGTTTTCCGACCAAAGTCATCAGTAGGCACTTTCCAACAATGTGGCTTCCGTGATCTCCAGATTTCAATCAGGACGACTTTTGATTGTGGGGTTACCTTAAAGTACGAGTTTTCCTTACACATCCAACAACCGTACTGCAAGTGAAAGATGCCATCTCGCAAGAAATTGCCAATATTCCAAGATATTATCTGAAAAATGCTGTGCATGGTGTCGCAGACACGGCGGACATCTTTCCAATGTTTTGTAAGTCCATTTGTTTGCCCAACACTGTGATGTTTTTTGTTTTTTTACCTACCTCAAATATTATAATATTTATAGCGGTTTAATGTTTGAACTGACTTTTGAAATACCCTATATATAGGCCTACGAATCGACCAAATAAAACCAGGAAATAGAGATAACATTGTATAAAATAATTCAGTCCAAACTCTTCTTTCTATGAGACCTGGAACTCCAGTAGAAACATTATTTCCCTCGTATGTTAAAAAATTGAAACATCCGGAATGATTTTTCTGAGAGTAGCAGGAGGCTACAGTTTTTTTTAACGAATAGATGCATGAAGGCATACGGAAAGGATTTTCAGATGAATATTAACTGTTAAAATTCAGCAGTACAAGCTACAGTGGGCAGTGTAGTTAGGAAAGAAAATACCATAAAGTATCACAACTCGTAATAAACTGTAGAAGGCATGCACAGAATATGTACCTATACATAAATTTGGTATGATTGTATCCAAATAAAACAAACTCTTGGTAATTATAAATTATGTTTGTGGTTACTATGATAAATAATTTTCATATGTTATTGTAATTTGAGGTATTATTATTAATATTAAACTGTTTTTGTTATCGTCTCTTACCAAAGACATAGTTTTTTTACCAGTGTAATGCGTCTCAGAAAACTTTTTCTTCGTCTCTGAGTAGTTTTCTCTTAGACCAGACTTGCAGAACTGGGCGACAATTGTGGTATTGCGTCACTCATCGGATCTGTCACTCACCCCTTCCTTCCATCCCCGCGTCATTGCCATGCTAAGGGAGGGGATTTCTATTCAGTCTGTCTTATGTGATTGCGTACGGGCCACAGATACGTCATTCAACGCCGGTGGACTGTGGACGGGGAACCAACTCTTTCCACCCCTCTCTCGCTAGTTCTATATCCCTATCTTAGACTATTCAACAGATATATTTGTAGTCCATATCTGCGAGTCTGTACATCCAAGAAATATGGGAGTGAAGTATTATGCCTCCAACCATGTCGATAGAATACTGAACTAAATGTCTTACGTCATTCTTGACAAATCACAGATTGCATTCAACATCAGACCTACCTACGTAGAAGAGATGAAATATGGAACATGGGAATCGGTAGGGGTACTCTAATAATAATAATAATAATAATAATAATAATAATAATAATAATAATAATAATAATAATAATAGTAATAATAATAATAATAATAATAATAATAATAATAATAATAATAGGACGTAAACTAACATTAAAAGCGTAAGTTATCCGATCATCTCCAAATTCGGGAGAGCTGCAGTTGTGGGATAATTGCGGATCCTTGGGAATTATGCAGTTGGTAGGATTGTAATTATAACCACAAACTAATCGGAACAAACAGACGCTTATCTTTGTATTAAAATTGCACATGATGTGGAGTTACTGAAACTGTTCTCAAACTATTTTTCTCTTTAATTATGCAAAGTTTATGCCATGATTTTCATTTCTGAGCATCATCTCATGAAAAATGGACAAAATGGTGTCACATGTGACAAGAAGTGCTACTCGCTGTATTTTCATGTTAATACACTGCCACGATACATGCAGAGAACGAAGTTTTTTTATATGGAGAGAATTTAAAATACACCTGCATGCCTATTCTCATAACATTTTCCGTTCCGGGACGTTCACTATCGAGCAGAATACATTACTGTGAATTGTGGGCTAGACTCTGCCACGTCTGTTACCATGGCAATGAAATTCCTGTATTCACAAGCAAATAAACCGGAAAATGCTAGCTTATCATACTTCTCAATGAGCATATTAAAATGTATGAGGCTTCATATATTCATACTTTATAATGACGTATACAAATTCTTTCACGCCGAATACCATACTCGTCGGATTCCGTCAGTATTATAATAAACTACAAGAATACAAAGAGTAGATGTCTTCATGTATGTATGAGCACGACGCTCGGATGACCAAATGGCGAGTTGTGGTTCTCGTTGTGTTTACTGCGACATTTCGTTCGTTACTCTACTGAGAATTTAAAAATATATCAAACTAATTGCATAACAAAACAGGGGAAAAAATATGTAATACTTCTTTATGATACGTGTATCATAACGTTTCATATTACAGTGTCCACACCTGTGGAGTAACGGTCAGCGCGTCTGGCTGTGAAACCAGGTGGCCCGGGTTCGAATCCCGGTCGGGGCAAGTTATCTGGTTGAGGTTTTTTCCGGGGTTTTCCCTCAACCCAATACGAGAAAATGCTGGATAACTTTCGGTGTTGGACCCCGGACTCATTTCACCGGCATTATCCCTTCATATCATTCAGACGCTAAATAACCTGAGATGTTGATCCAGCGTCGTAAAATAACCCAATAAAATAAGTTTCATATTACAGTACGAGATTAGAAAGTTGTCAAACGAGGCCGCAGGTTCAGTTTGATAACCAGTCAGTATTGTAATATAAAATCTTTCGATAAGTATAGGGACATTATTTTATTTTTACTTCAATTTTTATTGTACCTAAGTTGTTTAATGTACTTCACTCCCACCCCCTCCATTTATAGTAAACCTCACCCGTCCTCCACACAGAACCAAGGTCGCATAGGCAGTACTAAGTGAGTGAATATAGTACGTTCCAGAAATATGGTCGCATTTACCAGTGAAGAAAGAGCATTCAATATTGAATCATATTTTCGCACAGGTGCTGTATCCGTTTGGTTACGTCGCATCCCGGTTTCCCTCGCCCGCTTCTGCTCGCCCCTGTACAAAGGCTAGTGTCTTAGCTGTTTTCTGAAACATTTGCTGTTAGGAATCGGAAGTGTACGTAATATTATACAGCTTTTTAAAATAACTTAAATAAATGGGCCTCATCAAATAATAATTAACTGTCACGTGATTTCCTCTCTTTCTACAATCCTACGACATAATCACTTGGACGGACAGAGTAAATTTATCTGTGGGATCGGGCAGAATTGAATTTAAGGTACTGTTATAGAGTAGGTATAGAATTATACCAACATGAGTTACTGTTTTTAGGTACGAAGGACGAAACTGGAAATACGAATTAGGTACAATATAGTGCGATGATATACAAAAAAGAACTGAAGCCTGCATCGAAATGAACGGCCATCATTTTCAACAATTTGTTTAAATATCCATATTTTGATTATTTTTCAATTTAAATGTATTCTCTATATTGTATGCTAATGTGCTGTAGACAGTACAATAGTCTATACACTGCACAATGAATACGTCCGCATGGATAGCTCAGTTTGTAACACTTATTGTTAATACTGTAGTCCACTTGGATTAAATGAACAGCAAACGAAAATTATCAAACTCAGAATCGTGATATTTCCTAGTTTACGTAAATGGATGTACTATTTTTCTTCCCTCTTGTAATCAGTAAAGCTATTTGTTTGCATTTTACGCTAATACCATTAAACTCAGGTCGTGGAAGGGGGTAGCAAACAGTGTTTCCGGTTCTCAACCATTAATCCAAAGGTATAGCCAGTTAATATTATAAATGTTAGTAAAAATAAAAAGAATGTCCCGGTATGTCGTACAACGTTTTATCTACTTGGAAAAAAAAATAATTTTGTAATAAATGTAATTATCAGGGAACGGATTTATATGGACTAAAAATATATGAAATATGTAAATATATATGTAGTTATTTTTACCAAAATATGGAATTAAATATGGATTTTTACCAAAATATGGAATTAAATATGGACTTAAAATTATAAAAAAAATGACTATGTACGTTAAATATTGGTACATTTTAATCAAACTAAACAAAAAATATAATGGACGTACCTTATCTTCCAATGTAGTTTCAACAAAACACAATTTTTATTGTCTGTTACCATAACAATAGGTTACAAACATTTCTTTCAAGTGCTGAAAAGTGAATCTTCTTCTATTGTCTCTGAGGATAGATTTATACTGACTAAAAGAGCGTTCGACGTCACAAGAAGTAACTGGTACATAATTCAATTTCACAATGTCTGCTGGGGATAAGTCCAAGTTAATCTTCACTGTTGATTCACCACTCATCACAGCAACAACCTTTTGTAGTTCTTCATATCCAGGGTTTTTTGAAAGTACAGTGTCCACCTTAGCTCTTACTGCATCTGCAACTTTACCTCTACCACGATTCAGTTGTTCCACAGTACTATTTATAATTTCAAAACTTTCAGATAGTGAAAGGTGCCTATTTTGGAGACTTTTGAGCGTTTTTATGATGCATGAAAATGTATGCTGAATGTGAGCTAAGTCATTCTTCACACTTATGTCACAGGTAACTGTTTTCGCAGTATCAATTGAGACTGCATCTTCAGAGTCCAATGCAAGGAGAACATTGTTAATAGAGTCTATATGTTCGGCATAATATTCAACTGCTTCTAGCCATGTACCCCATCTAGTTAAAATTGGCTTTGGTGGCAATGGAATTTCAGGGTACATTTCTTTCAACACGTTAACTCTACTGGGAGCTTTGAGAAATACTTTTTTCACTGATGAAATCAACAAATCTACTTTAGGGAAATTGTCTCTGACCACTTCTGCCACACGATGAAATGCATGCGCCACACAAGTAAAATGAGTCAATTTAGGATATACAACAGATAATGCTTGTCCAGCTTTGACCATATAAGGGGCAGCATCGCTAATAAAGAATAACACATTATCGTACATAATACCCTTTGGCCACAGGATACCCATAGCTTCGTTGAACAGTTTAACTATAGTTTTGTTATTGCACTTTTCTAGAACATCACAATGTAAAAGAATTCGTTCAGAATATTGTTCACTTAACAAACCGATAACTACATTACCAACAAGTCTACCTTCTTTGTCGGGAGTCTCATCAATGGAAACCCAAATTGAACTATCTTTAATTTCATCTCTTATCTTCTGTATTGTCTCATCGTAGATGGATGGAGCATACGTCTTCCTAAGTGTTGACTCATCCGGGATTGTATGTTGAGTATATTTTTCAAGGAATTCCCTGAAGACCTTATTCTTTAGTTTGTAGAGAGGAATATCAGCAGAGATGAGAGAACGGCACAGGTCGATGTTAAACTCAGATCTTACATTCGATGTTGTTGGTTGTGTTAAAAACAATTGTCTCTGCTTGGAATTTAGTTGTTTGTTGGCCTGATGTTTACTAGTTGTAATGTGTTGTTGCACCAGGAACTTTTGTGTAGATGATACTGCACACTGACACAAATTACAAAATAATATTTTATTGTCAGTTGATAAACCATCTTCTTTAAATTCTGAAATGTAACTTGTTAGTTTTGATTTTAAATTGACTGAATGACGTACTTTTGGCATATTTACCGTCTTTATAGTATGATTTACAAAACTGAACCTATGTGTACTCTGACTGGCTGTTGAGCTGCACAACTGAAGTCTGTTAAAAATTTTAAATTAAATTAATACAGTTTTGTAACTTACTTTCCCATTGTTGATAGGACTGCTAATTTTCAAATAACTCTGATGTTAAAGGGATTACTGAACATGTGTTTAAATCTCTATTGTTGAAATGTATTTTTAAAAGTTAATGGAATTTTGTTTTGTTTTATTGTTAAACCTAATATAATATGGACTGTTTTATATGAAATATGGAAAATATATGGAAATTAACGAAAATATGTACTAAACTCTAAAATATGGAAAAATATGGAAAATAAAAGTAGGATTTTTCAACCCTACACATTGTGAAACATAAAGATAATGCAAAATATAAATTATATTAGCTTTATAAGTAAATATGTATTTACATATAAATCCTTTCCCTGATAATGAGAGTTGAGACGTTGACCCCCATCAACAATTAAAATATGTAATGATTTTATAGCGCTGAAAATGGAAAAACAAAACTCTTATGAGAAGTAAAACCATATACCTATATTATATTATATACAAACATTAAACGAATTAGATACTTAATTTTATAATGTATTATATTATTTTATAATATAATTTATTATATCTGAAAAATATAAAAATTATTATTAGAACTAGTTTGTCACTGAGAAATAAGGAAAAGCTGTTAACTTGAATTTATTTGAAGCGAAGCGTTACTGGATTATGCAATAAGGTAGGCGATGTTTGGATCCTGTGTCTCAACTCTATTCTCAATTATTATCTTAGCGTGTGCTCGATTATACTAACCTCTAGCTCTTGAAAGTGGAACTAAACGCCGGCGCACACAGAAACAAAACACAGGAAAATTCGCTCATTGTCCATTCTTAGTAATCCCTATTCGCTGGAGAGAACATGTACTTCTTCAAAGGTGTTGTAATCGGCAACACAAATATGCAGTCTATCGTCCCTTAAATTGGCAAAGCTTCATTTCTCACACTAGTTTATTAAACCTTGTCGGACCGTAAAGAAAACAACTATCGCAATGTCCATATTTTATATGTTGTACAATATTATAGTATTGTGAAATTTTAATTTTCCTAGCAATTTTTTTTTCTGTTCTATTACAATTATAGCATAGAGCCTATTAACCTGTTGTATCCTATAGGCTACTTTGTCAATTTAAGGGTTAAATTCGCCTATTCTTCTGCCGGATCCTGCATTTTATTATTGTTGGTAGACGTTATGGAGGCATCCGTTGGACGGTGCAAACCAATTATTTGTGTATTCCTGAATTTTATTTAAAAGAGGGGAGATTTAATTCATTTCAAATTTATTAATTTCTCTCATTATCTAACCAGATATATCACGCACTTTTCTCATAAATTTCATTTGATATGCCCTAATTCTTGATTTATGTAAGACTTGTAGACAATAAATATAAATATAAATACAAATAATTACAACACAGTGTAATTTTTACAAACTACGTGTATTTAGGAAGATCTTAATATTACATATTTTAAATGTATTCCTGAGCCATCTCAAAGACACATTTTCAAATACGGTGTCTTCACTAGTGTCGGTACTAGTGGTGGTTATATAATTATATGCATCATGTAAATGAATTTATCTTATTTGCCTGCAGCTTTAGTATGTATAATGTATGACCCGGATATGTGTGTAAAATATCAGCTCCTAGTTCAGAGGTCAAGAAAGCATGACAGCTCTACCTTCTACCTCTTATGCGCCCTAATATACACATATGGAAATATTAAAATATGCATAGAAATATATGTATGATAAAAGTCTCTTCATTCAAATGGAATTTAATTTCAGACGACTCTTTTTACGTTCTTCTTATACCACTACCCAAGCAAGTGTGAAGTTCTACGTTGTATTGAATGTGGTCTGTGATTGTCTGAGAAAATTGTGACGTGTGGATAATTTCTAAATTAATATTATTTTTAAATCCTGATTAGTTTTGAACTGCGCTTCTACAATTTTCGTGTGACTGTGTAATCCATTGTAATATTGTACATTGTTGCACTGAACAACGATTAGTTCACCTGCCGATGAGGATAAGACATCAGTAATAATCGTATCAGTAAAATTATTTTAAAACTTTGCAAAATCAAGACACAAAAAAAAGCTTAATAACGAGAAAATTTTCAAGAAAATAATTATAATTATATTGGTATCACAATTAAGAAGCTAACAAAAATTGTTTACTAAGGGTACCATTTTCAGGAAAATTTATAGTTGTATCAATACAGTAAAAAAAAATCTTAACAAAATCAATAAGCCCTCTCACCAAAAAAAAAGTTAGTAAGAATAACATTTTCAGAAACATTTATAATTACACTGGTACCGGTATAATTGAGGAGCGTTTTTTCAAAAGTCGCTAAACGCCTCAAACTAAATTTGTCAGAAAATGTATTTTTTTCATATGATCAAAAAGTATTAACTCAAAATTTTTAATTATTTTACTGTCATATTGTTTATTAAGGTACTAATACGATTACGTCATTAAAAATTTAGATTTATAAATGGAAAATTGAGACTACGAAATTCACTGTTTTTTTTTCAAAAGTCTAAAAGAGCCTTAATCTAAATTTATCACAAAATGTATTTTTTATTTAATAAGAAAGTGTTAACCCAAAATGTTTAATTATTTTATCATCATATTGTTTTGTTAAGGTACTAATGCTATTATGAAATTAATATTTAAAAATTTAGATTTATAAATGGAAAAGCGAGAGTACCAAAATTTACTGTTTTTTTTTTCAAAATTCTCTAAGCTCTAAGACATTAAAACATGACATGTTTGTTAATATTTAAATCTTAAGATTTTTCGCTATTCTTAAATCACTTTTTTCTCATATTTTATTTTTTGCGTAAAGGGAGTTGTCATAAAAATAAATTTAGAGATAAATGATTAGTTATTACAAATAATTTTCTTCACAAATAAAACACACAAAATACTAGTAACCTATTCTTTTGTTTTTCGCACACCCACTTGTACATCCAAAAGACGGAAGAACAATATTTACAAAAGTAACTAAGGTTATGTAATTTCAAAATAGCACATTTTACTGTAAATAAAGACTTAAAACGTATTTTAATCAAAAGAAGTCATTATGCTTAATCCGTGATTTGCTTGGAGATGAAGAAGAAGATAATAATGAGAATGATTATAGCATCAGTATGGATTAACTGAATATTTCTTCAATAAAATTAGCGATTGTAGCCACCTAACAAACAGTAAGCACTCATACTCAATTTTATTTCTTGATTCTAAGCATTTTAACTCTCGTCCGTAAGGTCCTGTCTCTTTTGCGGACTCTGATCTCTTCAGATCAATTTCTATGCACCGGGCGGCCGTGAGGACGGGCGCTGCCTGGACGCTGGTTTGACTTTCCCACGCTCCGGCGTGTGTTGGGCTATTTGTAACACGGACTCTATAACATAACGAGCAACCTGATCCTAATGCAGGGCTGAATTACATTGACGGTGACGTCACCGTTTGGGCTGCTCGTCTAGACTTGCGGATATTCTGGTGTGGCAACTTCCTGTAAGACGAAAGCTTCTGGATGTTGTTCAATTCAGACAGAAAAGGACAAACTAAATTATATTATGTACGTGAACTGCTCTCGCGGCATGTACGCGGAGCACCGTTACAAAATATGGAGGGAGTGGCCTATAAACATGATAGGATACAGATTTTACTTAAAAGGGTTGGAATTGAACTGTTGTTTTCCTTTATTACTTTTTGGAGATTACTTTCTTGTAAGAAGTCATTTTGTATTCTATAAATACCGGTAGTTATAGTATAAAATAGTTATATATTATCTAATAAAAATATTTATTAAAATTAGAGACAAATACAAATAGACCAGGCCTGCACAAGGTTTGCGCTCTCCGAGCCGGCTCACAGTTCATGAGCGGAATGCAGATATTAGCTGCGCTCTGTATAAGGGTGGACTGGAAGAAGGGGTGATCTCGTACAAAATATACACAAAAGAAGTACTATTACGAGTGTTTATGAAATGAATTCCCGTTCAGTGTTTGCAAGACTATCTTGGACTATTATTAATTAATAAAGAAATTAATATTTATTTTACAGAAATAATAGAAATTCTATAGCTACTTAAATGTACAATATTATTCTGTTATATTTTTATTTATCAGTACATCAAAACGAGGTTTAATGCTGTTGGCAGCTGAAAGGAACAGTAGCCTAGTCTACTGATCGTAATGAAACATCAGTTACAGATGTTCGATGTCTGCCTTTATTAAAGTTGATTATAGAAAACAGTTGCTCACAAATATAAATGTTGAGCCAAACATAGCTATCATTTTCACAGCCAGCCTGTGTAGTCTTGGATATTATTGCTAATGTTTAATCTTGTAAAACTCAACCAGGCTTGTAGTATTATTCAAACGATCTTTACCCCTTAGGTTACATTGAAAATCAATAAGTTCGAGCTGTTAATCGTTAAATGTTATGTTCCGTCTTTTAGATTCCTACTGTAGCAGTAGGTAAGCAACGTGAAACAGTTACTGAGAATAGGCCTACACACTGCACTCCACTAGATAACTGAGTGGTCGTTTCCCTCTCCTCTACCTATAGCAAGTCTATGCCATTCTGACGTATCTTCCTCTCCGTTTCGGCGAGCGGTAAATGCGGCTCTCCAGCTCCGAAGGAGCGCGCGCGCTTGTTGAGCGCTGTTTGTACAGGTATGAAATAGACAATAATGACAGAATGAATAGTTAACTGCAAAGTACATGATACAGAATAGCTCAAAAACAACACAAACGAATTAAATTTAAATGAATGTGATTTTGATGTGTATACTTAATGTAACAATAACAAAACAAACTATACATTAAACGGATCCAAATTAATACAATGTAAACTGGCAGCTTTAATGGATCTGACAACTGGAGAGACAGATTTCGGCTGATAGCCTAGGTATAACAGTTTTTTTTTATTTTAAATCATTCGAAGGGAGCCGAAGGTAGATATTATTTATGAAGGATTCAAAATCAATATCACCCTTTACGGCCTTACAAAAGAATAAATAGTCAAGTTCAAGACGTCTAGCATAAAGGCTAGAAAAGTTAAAATATTTACAAGTACGCTCATAATTGAAAATAGATGAATTTGGTAAAAACCTAAAAGCACATAGGGACATAAATTTTCTTTGAATGATTTCCAATTTAACCGGATCAGTAGAAGTAATAGAATTCCATACAACAGATGCATATTCGAGTATGGATAATAATAATAATAATAATAATAATAATAATAATAATAATAATAATAATATCAGTCTGCTAAGGCGCTTGTCTGCCGATCCTGAGTTGCGCTCGGGCGCTGGTTCGATTCCCGCTTGGGCTGATTACATGGTTGGGGTTTTACGAGATTTTCTCCAACCGTAAGGCAAATGTCAGGTAATCTCTGGCGAATCCTCCGTCTCATCCCGCCAAATAACATCTTGCTGTCACCAATCCCATCGACACTAAATAACCTCATAGATGATATAGTGTCGTTAAATGAATTAAATAAATAAATAATAATAATAATAATAATAATAATAATAATAATAATAATAATAATAATACCGTTTTCTTTTCCTCATAATAATGGAAAATGGGTGGCATATTACACAAAGTAATTATTCATCTACAATTTTTTCAGTCTTAAAGATCAATACTTGCAATGATATTTGCATATAATTATTTTTTGAAAGGAAGATGAACTGATCCTCTATAGGTAGTGAGGTCTAAATATGAGCTACCACAAAAATTTGCAAATAAAATTGGAAACAACAAAGAAGCGTAAGTAGGAAAACCGTGTCACATCAATGGCAATATTCTGTAACAAATAACGCAAATCACGATAGTGAAAGTACGGGACGGGTTAATGTGCTGGTAATATGGGCTACCTACCTCATATTTGACACATAGCGGTAGCCCATATTAGCAGCATCGACTCATGAAGGTTTCTAAGATTATGTGTGGCAATTGTTGTTCTAAATAAATATTACTCTTATGCCATGTGATAGAGCTATTCTTAATCAGTGCAACACATCAAGCTTGAATTTTAAACACGAAATATATTTCTTTCAATAAAATTGAAACTACATACCTGCAAAAACTTTGAAATTGATAAAAAACACAAAGGCAACTGGTTTGTGTGTTTGTGCACGCAGACTTATGGACACGAGATGTACTTTTAGATCTTTTTCGCTAGGTAACAACATCATATATAGTAAAAAAACGAGGTAGCCCATATTACCACTCCTAACCCATATTTCCACCTTCTCCTCTAATAATAATAATAATAATAATAATAATAATAATAATAATAATAATAATAATAATAATATTATTATTATTATTATTATTATTATTATTATTATTATTATTATTATTATGTGTGGATCAGTACAGGTTTGGAGTATAATTTACGACCGCCATTTAGGAGAATTATTATTCCCTTTAATCCTTCCTAAAATTAGTCATCTGCAAACCCACAGTCTGGTTGGTGTGTGGCACGAAAGTTACATGTCATGTTTCTGGGGTTGTGGTACCTCTCGTAAGCCGATACTCCATCATGAGTCTCAGTTTATTAACCGTTGTTCCTCGCCACGACACGACAATCACAATCGCAATCGCAAGTGCCACTTACGCAAGATAAGTACTACAACTGGCGCACCCTGTGCACTTAAGGAGCTTGTCTTGTGTGGGCTACGACCTGCATTAGTCACGGTGGCCCCGCAGTGCGAACCCCATCTGCCTCGCAGACTATGTAAGGCGATCGCAGGCAGAACACGACACATGTGTTTCGTAGAGCAAGAACTTGACCACCCAAGAGATACGAACCTGTGATTCCATTGCAAGGCAAGAAGCAGATATTGTTCCTCGATCAGAGAATGCGGTCTACACATTTCATCGCATTGCTATATTAATTTTTGTTCTTAACATTCGCTGATTCACTAATCACTCGTACGGGTTTTGGATTTGAAGGCCCAACAATTGAATTTTGGTCACCTGAAGAGAAAGTGAAAGAAGTAATTACAAATAAAAGAAGTCGATCAAAAATATACAGAGTGAAAAATAAAATTAAGCCGACAAATTCTGGGAGGTTGTATGGGACACCAAAACGAACAGTTCTCTCTAATGTCATATTGTGCTGTGAGGTACTATTTCGCGAGGATACCAGATCTTAATGTAATACAAACCATTGCCATGCTTTATTGCTTGAATTTACTAAAGATTATTATTTTTTTGGTCCTAAAGAATATATCTGTTATGGTAACAATTAATGTTAGAGGAGAAAAACTCGCTCCGGCGCCGGAGATCGAACCCGGGTCCTTGGTTCTACGTACCAAGCGCTCTCACCATTGAGCTACGCCGAAGTCCAATCCAAAGCACCGGATCGAACTCCCTTCCTCCTGTGTTTTTCCCTTTGTGGCCTGACTCCAAGTTGGGCATTTATGTTGACATTTTATTAAGTCATCTGCCATTATACAAGGAGCGCACTCAGTTGAGTACTTGGTGGCCGGGATTCCATAGTAATGTGCACAGTAATCTGTACAGAAATATGCACTGTTGCTAGAATAATTTACTAAAGATTATTATTTTTTGGTCCTAGGTCCTTCTCGGCCAGTAACGCAGCCAATTCCTTCTTCTCTTCCTCATCACTTTCAGCATCATTCTTTTTTCATCCACTCTTTCCAACACAGCTTTATTTCTTACTCTGTCTGTCTATTTCACACGCTCCTTTCTTCTCCATATCCACATTTCAAATGCTTCTAGTTGCTTTTCTTCACTTCGTCATAATGTCCATTTTCTGCCCTCTACAATGCCACACTCCACATAAAGCACTTCACTAGCCTCTTCCTCAGTTCTTTTCCCAGAAGTCCGCAGAAGATGCTCCTTTTACTATTAAAAGCTTCTTTTGCCTTCCTACTTTTGACTTCCTAATATTTATTTATTTTATTTTATTTATTAGCATATTAATGGCCCCATTAACAAGGCTAAAACTTATGTTACAAAATGGCAACTACTTTTTGTTAGCCATCTTATAAAAATGTCAGATCATTCAAATAAAAAATGTTTATTTTGGAGCAATTTCGAGATATAAAAATATCTTTCCGAGAAAACTACAGATTTTCTGTAGCTGGAAGGATTTAAAAAAAAAATGTGCATGGGGATTTAAAAATGGTCGAATCTTTAAAAATGGCGGTTAGTAAGAGTATACTAAAAATCATTCATATGTACTTAAGAATTATTTTATTACAAGAAAGAATATTTCGATATTTCTTTTCTTCACATTTTGGTCAAAAAACTTAGACCTACTAGTCTTCACCCTTACTTATGGAAAGTCATACATAGAGATTGTCTATCTTTACATCTAATTACAGTAAATATTTATTTAAGCTATATGAGGGATCTAACATAAAAATATAAAAAATTACGGTAAAATAAATAAAAAATGTGACGCCTGCTCTCTCTCTATCTCTGTCTCTATCTCTAGCCTTATCTCTATCTCTATCTTTATCTCTCTCTATATCTCTATCTCTCTCTCTCTCTCTGTCTCTCTAAGATGTTATTGACCCTTTACATTGACGAGGTTGTTATATTTGGAAAGTAAATAATTATATAGGCCTAAGCCTAATTTTTAATTTAAAGGCATATTAAAGTATACACTTTTCTTATATTATGCTGATCTGATATAGTAAAGCAAGAAGTTCTTGTACAAAAGCAAGAGAGTGAAAGCTTAGGAATACAGAAAGCAGAATGGATAGAAAAAAACATAGGGCTTAAGGAGGATGAAATAGGATGATATGCACAGTCCCTGTTCGATGATGATGATGATTATTATTATTATTATTACTGTATTATCATTATTATTTTGTTTTTATAAATACCATTGCTTACCGCAAAAAAAAGGGATTGGCACAAGAATGATGTTTTTCAAAAGATCGGGATTACGATTTGCAAAATTCCCCAATGCAAGTCAATGATCTTTCATAATTTACGTTGCAAATATAAGTGATTAGGCATTAACTGTTTTAGCAGCCTTTTTTCCTCTCTCCAAACGCCCATAAGCAAAGAATTCCTTAACGTAATAATTGGGCGGGTAAAGAATAACTCTGCTAATGTTCTGAATAGTCAAAGCCAAACCTACGCCCAGCCTCAAGATCTACCGACTGCATCCAAATAAAGCAGTACCACTTGTCTCATTAAGAGGTGTCACACATTAGAGCTTATTTGGCGTAATTGGTCACCCCTCGGTGGAATACAACACGTCCGTGTCTACCCCTTTTAGGGATGTGGTTAGAGAAAACAGCACGCTAACTGGATATCCATGCCTTCAAATTACTGAGACGGTAATACCCGTGGTATGTATGATGTTGAATCTTCGCCGCAAACAGCTGTGTAATAAAAATTGTATACACTGCCGTCGTATGATCTGGTGCTCCTTGCTTCTCACTTCACAGTACACGAACCGGATAATTGGTTATTTTATACTCACTGATTTTCCGTTCTTTTTTTTTTTCTTTTCAGGTAAGAGAATTCCCTGCATTCCTGTTGCATGTAAGGCATTATCTTCACCAGCCAAGTAGCAAGTGTTTTCACGGGGTAATGTACAAATTAATGCTTTATCAGTAATATTGTAATCATTAACAATCTTATGTATGTATGTATCAATTAATTACTTAAACTATAACTCTTCTACGTCAAACTTTCTTCGTACTCACTAGCACATATTTCTTCAAAAAGAAGAAAAAAATCCTGTGCTGTATTAGGGATACACTGGCCCATAGAATACGTCACTCAGTTTCGGGAATGACACTATAGTTCTGTTGGTTTGAATGTTTCATTTTTGTTTCGGTTCACAAATATAGACTATGGATCCATGACAAAAGAAGTGATCTTCATTAGAAGCTACTTCTATGACAATTTTTAACAAAGCGTTGGCAACACTGGATCATAGTGAAAAATTGGTGCAATTACATATAAGCTTATAAAATAATAAGTTATATGATATAAGGTCTTTTCTTAAATGTTCTGTACAAAGTGTAACTGGACGTTCCCATCCCTTTTGCCTTCTAGATCTTAAGAAAATATCATTGAATTCACTGTCGCGCGAAGTTGTTAATAATATTTATTTCCCAGTTAATGTTCTGGAAACAATTCGATTAAAATGACTCGTTAATCTCTCCCCTTGCGTTTTAAAAACGAGAAAAATATGCAAATCAAAGTAGCATTAATTTCGCCTCAAGGGCCGGCGACTTTGTTCATGAATATACACACAGCTTTTATCGCACTTGTAGAGGAAAAAAAAAATGAAGTAATGCATTTCGGTCTTAGCAGGAAAGCAAGGCGGGGATAATATTTGTATGTGTCACTGCAAACAACAAGTGTACTTAGTGGAAAAATGGGCCATGATTTTTTTTCACTTCTGTCATTATCACTATCATTTTATACAAGAAACCAATTCTTATACAATGTTAAAAATGTTCTTGTGAATCGTAGTGACAGAATTTGTCGTGACTGTTTTACCATTTGCCTTTCGGACATCCATAGTGGTTTAATGCAGTGGCGGCTGATTGGTTGAGGCAAGTGAGGCCGGGCCTAAGTCACTTTGCTTCCTTAAACTCAAAATTTTAGTGGTTTTTAGTCATATATAACATATTATATTAGTTATTTCAATGAAGCGTATAGACTTGTAGAAGTGGAAAACTTTGTGTTGTATATAGATCTGTCTTGCAGTAAAATTTGTTCCTGAGGCCAGGAACGCTCGTGCCGGGTATGGCTTCTGCATTTCATATGTTTCCACGGGTTTTAAGGTTGCACTCGGAAAGCTGAAACTGAGGTACATATTTCTTGTGGCCTCGTGGCCTAGCAGATATTCCCCCACCATCAGCCTTCACTTCTCCCATTCAGAACCCGGTCTTTTATCAATGCCGGTCTCAAGTGTCGGTTGGGATGAGAATAACAGTGGTGAATCGTTGTATGGTCCACTGTGGTTATAGCCTATGTTTCGGGAAAATAAAAATCGAAAGAAATGCGAGAAATAATGATGATAATTGTAATAAATTCATTGTTAAAGTATTGTTAGCGATAGGAAATAATATTGAGAAAAGGAAAGTTTTAAATTAAGACAGATCTACGCCATCACTGACAATTTTTCAGAAAGATTAATCTTAAAAAGCGAGCTTTCAATGCATCCTGGTGTGAGTAACATAAATGGGTCTTTGGTAATAAACTTTGCTGTTGGTCGTGCTTGTTGCTGTCAAAAAACTAAACAAAGCCAAACAAAAAAAAAAAAAAGAGAGAACAGTGTATCTATTGAAACTTCAGCGATCTGAAAGATATTTCCAGGGGAATTTCAACACATGCTTCTTCAGTTGAGCATAATATTCGTTGATTTATAAAAATTAAATAGTTACGCCTACTGAAATCAATTCACAGCATAGAAAATTATTTGAAGATTGACATGTTACTATTTTTCATTAATAATAATAATAATAATAATAATAATAATAATAATAATAATAATAATAATAATAATAATAATAATAATAATAATAATGTCAATCATAATAAAATATCATCAATAATAAACATTTTGTATGGAAGGTAGCCTGCTTAAACTACTTACTACAATCCTCAGTGAGGATTTCGGTCACCAGCCGCTACTGGTATAATGGCTTCCCTCTTATACCAAGGTCGTGGGTTTGATTCATTTTTAGCAGAAATATTAGATAAAGAAGTAGATTTTATACGTGTAAAATAGATAAAAATAGATCAAATATATTGAAAATATTGAGATTAGGACACATGTTTATATGACATTTTTTGCTCAGAATGTCTTTGGAGTCCACACCTGTGAAGTAACGGTTAGCGCGTCTGGCCGCGAAACCAGGTGGCTCGGGTTCGATTCCCGGTCGGGACAAGTTACCTGTTTGAGATTTTTTCCGGGGTTTTCCTTCAACCCAATATGAGCAAATGCTGGGTAACTTTCAGTGCTGGACCCCTGACTCATTTCACCGGCATTATCACCTTCATCTCATTCAGACGCTAAATAACCTCAGCTGTTGATAAAGCGTCGTAAAATAACCTACAAAAATAAAAATAAATAAATGTCTTCGGAAATAAGCTCCGTAAGTGACGGTAAATTCTCGTGAATCACTCTGTATATCTTGGCTCATCCCCACTCCTAACTCACCTTACTCTTAATCCATTAAATTACGCACTGTTTTTACCTTCTTATTAGATAGAAACAACACCATGATCGTTTACTTACTCAGTCACTATTCTTCGTCCTTTCTCTGTACAGATTCCTCTGCTATTGTCCCCCCACTGACACACCATGTTCTTAAATTATATAATATTGTCTTTTTTATTACTACCCGTTTGTTTCTCACTATCCGATCTATTCCCATTATCTATATTTACCCTTTTCGTCACTACTCCTCCTTTTCTCCCCTATCTTTCCCTAACTCTTCTTTCTTCTTCAGCTGACGACCTACATTCACTTGGATTCGCTTGCTGGTACCACAAAAGTCTCCGCTATTTCTCTCCCTTTCCTGGTTCAACTCCCTTCTAATGTGGCCTTGGTGTGACGTCATCACTGACCTCACCCAAGTATCCATCCCACTCATATTCGCACTGCTCCTGATGTCATAATAATAATAATAATAATAATAATAATAATAATAATAATAATAGTAATAATGATAATATCGCAATAACTTTTTACCTTTAAAATAGGTCAAAGAGCCGTTTCTTTTACCGAAATGTTCAGCTCAGGTGCGGGACATACTCGAGTGCGAGTAGCGTGGCGATGATTTCTCAACCAGGATAACACAAACGGGACCGCGTCCCAGTCTTTCACAGCTTTGCCGATAATTTTAATAGTCATTAAATTGGACAAGTGGGAGACTATAAACTTAGACTATTTCTTCACAAGTGACAATGTCATTCAGTACACTAAAACCTTTTTAAACTTTTTCGCTGCCAGTGGTGATAGAATTCACGATTTCCTTTTTTGGCTTTAGCTATACACCGTGTCCCGCTTAGAAGAATCTAGAAATTAGTGCAAATTTAAAGTATAAATAATAAATAATAGTTTTATTACATAACGTTTTGTATAACTTGATGTAAAAACTTTCCGAGTTTCGGAGAATGGTCATTGCAACTCGATGTGTGCTCCTCGAGCTACCCTGAAGACATCTAAAAGGTACTAAATCTTCTGCCAAGTGTTCCATAACATTTGTGGGCTGATTAGCGCAGCTGCATTTATAATGCGTTGTCTCAATTTTTCCAAAATATTCTTATCACATTGGTACACAACACTTGTCACACAACCCGAGAGGAAGGTCACTGCGCGTCAAGTCGGTTGACCTAGGTGGCCAAGCAAGGGTTCTCCTCTTCCCATCAACCTATTGGGAAAGTCTGCATTCAAGAAGCCACGCACTATTCCATGGTAATGGGGTGGAGCCTCATGTTGCTGAAAAACCGATTCTGGGAGGAGTTGATCAACAACTAAAGTTCTTCAACATGTCCAGATACACATTCCATGTAACTGTTGCCTCGATGAAGAAGAATGGTCCAATGACGGAATGTTCTGTTTTTAAACCATTGGTGCATAAACTTGGACAGTTTCTGCATCTTGTCACAATGATATATTTATCTAATTTTAAATGGTGAGCTTTATTTCTCGATCCCTCTAAGCGGAACAAAGTGTATTTAATCACAAAACGACATTGTTATTTCCTATTAAGTTATCCTTCACGAAATCATAATAACAGAAAGTCTCCAACAAGCAAAACTCGGCAATAGTAACAACGGCCTATTGATATATTCACATATCCTAAACACCCGCGTCCATACGTGTGGAGTAACGCTTAGCGCGTCTGGCCGCGAAACCAAGTGGCCCGGGTTCGAATCCCGGTCGGGGCAAGTTACCTGATTGAGGTTTTTTCGGGGTTTTCCCTCAACACAATATGAGCAAATGCTGGGTAACTATCTGTGCTGGACCCCGGACTCATTTCACCGGCATTGTCACCTTCATTTCATTCAGACGCTAAATAACCTGAGATGTTGATACAGCGTCGTAAAATAACCTACTAAAAAAAATTAACACGCCATATGACCACAGATGTTAAAGCGTTTATAAACAAACTAAAAAAAAACTTAATCGTGGGACTATGTTTGGCAGACTTTGTCAATTTGTAAAACAAGAGAACATCGTTAAATTTATGGTTACTAAGTCAAAGCTTGATGCTCTTTTGTTGGCGACAACTACTGATACAAATGATCTGTCTATCCGCAACTTGCGATTAGCGAAAAATAGACATCATCTTAACCCAACAGAAATTTCGCATCATACATTTTTTTTTTTATAAATTATATCGGCATACTCTTGACATTGAATGAGTAACAGCTGATTGTGTGAGTCGGCCATTTTGAATGTGGCGGTTAGACTATGGATTCTTTACGACTCTGTGCAATGTCATAACTGCAATGATCGCCGCACCGATGTGTATACACATAGCTTATGGACCATAAATTTTACTCGGACAACAATGGAGGTCATAAATGTTTATGTAATGATCCCACCCTCCCTGTTTTTCATTAAATTCCCCATCTCCGAGCTTTAAGTTGGGCGAATGCCATTAAGATCGATTTTGCTATGAATTTTACGCTTAATTTGCATGTGCACTCATTCCGGTGCCATAGAGTCGGGCGCTGGGGCCCTAAAACGCTGTGTAAATATGTTGTTTATCACCGTAATTATACTGTTACCGGCATTTGCATAGAAATGCGACCGCTAAAATTGTTCTTAGCGTGGATTTCATCCAATTATGTCCAGGTCTGAAAATGCGACTAATATAGGCCTACGCTGTGATGCTACAAGAATGAATTTTTGATAAACCTGCGACCACTTTTTGCATTACAGTAATTAAAGAGAAATTCAAGTCGTACTCACAGGTCATAATAGCCTGCTGGACGCCACTTTCAAAGGACCCACATCATATTTTTATTGTACAAAATTTAAATGACAAGAAAATAAATGTGAAGGAAGCATATCTCTAAGACGTCTTTCTTTATCTGTTTTACGTCGTCCTGTTAGCCGTCTTGGTAGTTGAGTTGAGAGCGTTTACGGCGACATCAGTTCAAATCCCGGCGATAGTGAAGTTGTATTTGTGGTGGGTAAAGGTAAATTCTGAGGGATTTTCTCGAAGTTTTCCCCGTTTCTATTATTTTTTATTCCACGAACACACTCCACAATTTCCCTTTCATTATTTTCTTGGTCTCGAAACATCGACATTTACGACTATATAATGAAAAATGTTCTCCATTTATTCCTCTACAACTCCTTAAATTGAAGGGGTCAGTAGAAAAAAGGGACCTATCCCTCATTTTTTCTGAAAAAGACTTACTTGCGTAAGGTGAAAGTTCAACTATTATTCTATTAGTTCAGTATGTTATTTAAGTGTAGGATAGGTCTATATTCAAGTATAAAGTCGTTTAATATTTAGAAAGTTCAGCTTCAGCAACAGACTTACTCAGTTGAAAAGGTAGCTATCCCTCAAAACAATGGAAGCTTTAATCATATTGATTAGCTCCTTTTCCAACTGGCCATTAGGAAAGAATGTTTTATATCATTATGGAAAATCAAGATGGCTGACTGTTGAGTATATTGAGGTTATAATGGATGAAAATATAGAGTCTGTGATAAAACCACCGAAGAAAAGAAGAAAATGTCCACACACATGAAAAGAGAACATTAGAAAGAAGGTAAAGAAAAGAGTAGTGGAAAAGAATATATGAGCCGTTCAGAGCAAAAGTGATGTAAGTCAAAATTGGGTAATGAGGTTTAAAGTAAAAATTCTGTAAAATACAGCGCAAAGTAGCAATTAATATAGCCTTCTTGCTATCCACTGACTACTAATAGTTTACGTAAATTTAATATTAATTGCTACTTTGCGCTGTATTTTACAGAATGTTTACTTTAACCCTCATTACCCATTTTTGAATTACACCACTTCTGCTCTGAATGGCTCATATATATCTAAAATGGTGTGTGCCAGCCAAACTGTGATTAGATGTAAAGTATTGCATAACAGAATGGTATAAAACGGAAGACTCGGTACATTGACACACCACAACAGTGGGCAGAACTTAAGGCTAGAAAACAAAACCCATTTTGTGTTGTAGAAATACAGTTTAAAGACTTTGTAAATTTATCTCCACTTACGAGTAAGCTGTATAAGAAAACAGATCACAATCTGGTGTTTGTATTGATTTCAGAAAAGCACCAGGTTTCAGATTTTAAGGGGGGTATAACGTTTATGTAAAATATACATAATGTGATGTGGATGTATACGAAACTTAGCTTTCAGAAAGGAAAAGAGAAATCTGCGAAATTACATCGAATCTGACAGCTAAGTACCCTCAAGGCAAACCTATTAAGACCACAAAATATAATTATCTTATAGCATTAATGATATTTATACCGGTTGTGTGTCAAGTATTTTATCTTAATTTGAAATCAGAAAATTCACCTGATGAGGACATTGATGAGCATGTGTGATTCTACTCAGATGTGACACATTTTCTTATTGTTATTTAAGAATAAACTTAATTAATTATAATTTCTCCGTCCCACTACTCTTTCATCCTACGATGACGCAGAATATCTGCATGGAAACATCATATGTACTTCGGTACATTAAATAATTAGCCTATATATGATAAGTGTAAAATCACTTTGTGATTTAAGACGGCGCTTATTCCGTCGGATCCCGGCCAATCAGTCATTCATAACGAGTGCACCTCCGCACATATGTGGACATTGTCCTACGTTCATAGACATCTATGACGTAGTGCAGAGGGCAGGCCACTAGAGGAAACCCAAGAGGTGGAACTTAAACTGAGACGATTCGATTCGGCACCGGGATGGGAATCCGGTGTGGCTTAGTGGATAAAGCATCAGCACGTAGAGCTGAAAACCCGGGTTCAAATCCCGGTGCTGGAGAGAATTTTTCACCGTTCTACTACTCTTTCATCGTACGATGACGCAGAATATCTGCATGGAAACATCATATGTATTCGGTACATTAAATAATATATATATATATAATTAATTAAGTTTTCAATTAAATTTTCTCTTTATTTGCAGAAAGCTACCTCAATTTGTGGTAAAAACTGTCATAAATTTTTTTCAGGTTCCATGTTTTGTAGGTCACTTATTAAAAACTTAAGAAAGCTCTCAATATCTCAAAACTTCTTAAAAGAGAGATAAGTCTCTTTTTCTACTGACCCCTTCAATTTATGAAACACAATTCAGTTACACTGTATATATATTTGATCTTTTTTTTTTTGTCAAATCTTACATTTTAAGTACATATTCTGTATGAAATTTATATTTCATAAATTTACTTAAGGTTCCTTGTTATCGCTTGCAAAATAGTGGTAAAATAGCCTGTCTTCAAGTAGTCATAAATATAATACTATGTATCAGACCTCTTTCATTTTTTTACACATTAAGCTTTGAAATAAAAAAAGAATGTTTACACTCTAGATATATCTTTCACCTTAAATTTATGTTTTAAATTGAAACATAATTTTTATAGACGTAAATTCACTACATGCCATTGATTAGGTGCACTCTATTAGCTTATTATACCACACATTGATTTGAAATTTTAGCCACTAATAGATACTAAAATACACCATACCAAACTTATTAATATATCTGCAATATTATGGGCATAGGGCTTATACCAATCATCACCGTCAATTTTTTTTCTTTCATTTTTTTTTTACAGTGAAGATTGATATAAGACTTAAGCCTATAATATTGCGTGTTTATATTAATAATTTTAGTAGGGCATTTTCAGTATCTATTAGCAGTAAGTAAGTGACTAAAATTTTAATGCAATGTGCACAATAATAAGTGACTAGAGTGCACCTAATCATAGATATGTAGTAAATTAAAAAAAATGTATATATATATATATATATGTTTAAATTCAAACATTATTTAAAGAGGAAATATTTACTCTACTGTAAACATTCCTTTTGTATTTTAAATTTTAATGTGTATACACACATCACTAAAAATATGAAAGAGCTCTGATAAGTAGTATTATATTTATGGCTACTTGAAGATAGGCTACTTTACCATTATTTGGCATACGATAAGAAAGAACTCCCCTTAAAATAGCAATAGCTGGGCCTATGCATTGTACGTATATTGTAATAATTTATAATATTCTTTTATTAAAAACATACTATTACCAAAATTCACAGTACATTGTAGATCAGAAGTACGAAGAACCATTGAATGTCTGCAGAAAAATTGAAGTGACCTATATTTATTGAAGTTAGAATATTCCATTGAACCTAATATTTACGTGAAGAAGAAAATGATAATCCATTATAATAAGCAACTGACATTAGATGTCCAGATTTTCAAACTCAATAAAAAAAAGTCAGTGCTCTATCAAGGATACACCAGCACATAGAATACGTTACTCAGTTGTGTTGGTTTAGATGTTTTTTGTTTCTGTTTACGATTGGAAATAGGAATCTATGTTAAGAGAAATAATTAATGAAGGGCATACAATATATTTTCTCTTCATATAAAGTAACATTCCGACATTAGTCCCAGGTCACAGCAAATTTTTCACTGTGGTTTATTATCAGCTTAATATTGCAGAACTCGTGATTACAAATCAAACGAGTGGCAGCACAGGTCTGCAGTTCCGCTCGATGCCGAGATATTACTGAGAGAGTCCGCTCGGAACGGCTAGTTTTATTCGAAAATTCGGCGCCTTCATGCCCGTAGCGAAGCGAGATGACGTCATTGCACTTGGTCACAAAAGTTGCATTTATTCATAGCCTAACTACTAATAACATTAAAATTCGGCTGTGTCTAAGCATTTGAAATTCTGCCATTTTTTGTTTCCTGACGGTTCCCGGATCGGGTGTCCATACTGGACGTGGGGAAAAACATATTCTACGTTAAAAATAAGTAAGTTCGCTTGTAAATAATGCGTTTCTTTATTGTAATAGCCAGTTTTCTCCTCAGTTGCTGTTAGTGCTGAACGCCTTGTTTTATTTCTTCTCCACACAGGTGTTCAGCCACGTCATGTCTGCAAGTGTTCTAGGAATCTTGGTAACAATTGCACGACATGGTTTAGAATGTTTTATTTATTTCCCAGAGACACACCTGTTGACAAAGTAATTCAGTTTGCTCTTAATTCTTCATGGGAATTCAACATGTTGCTTTCTGTATCACATCAAGACCACCTTGAGATCCAATCTCGATATGCTGTATTTCATAATACTGTAGTCACAGTTACTTTCACGCCTTTCATATGTTGTCTAGAAATGACTCTACCTGTTGAATTCTTGTAATTTCTGTTTTGACTTATGCCCACAGCCCGCAAGTTCATGTCATAGAAAGTTATTAAAATTTCATGTAATTATAACCTTAAAAAGTTAATAAAATGTGCAAGGAAGTATGTACAAATAGTAAAGAAAATCACATGTCTTTTAACTGTATGAATACAGAATACTTCATCACTAGAGCCCGGACAAATTTGTCATTGCTTGCAATGCGTGCTCGTTGCGAGTGTAGTTTGTTTGGGAGGAGTGGTGGAGGACGCAAGGCAGGTAAATTGTAACTGTAAAGCAATAGCGATAGACGTGTGTAAGTAGCTAAACATATCAGAATACAAGCATGGATGAATATATAATAGGATGCGAAACTGTGGTCAGCACCATCTGACGGAAGGAGGTTCAGATAAGATGATCAGCGCCCGGCGTCGTGGGTGGAGAACATTAGAACTACGTGTTGGGTAGATTACCCAGAGTTCTCTATTTATCCGTTCGTTCGAGACGAACAGGCGATGCTCGAGAAGACGAGATGGCTGCCAGAAACTTGCTAATAAGTGAACATAAAGTGATACTACATGTATGTATAAGCAGTGTATGTTAAACAGTGATGTTTATGGACGTTGTAAAAATAGTGTTGTTGAATGTATTGTGAAGTAATAGTAATACAATAAATTGAACTATCTAAGTTTTTGCAGAATTTTCCATTGCGCTGTACACTACATACCCAAAGAATATAATCCCAATTATCTAACCTTTTGCTTTATTTTCTATATCTGGTTACATTTTAATTGTGTAGTGTAAAATAGATCGTCTCTTTTATCTTCCTGTTGGCTCCGGTAAGAATTTTCAGTGGAAGGTGGTGTGAGAAATAAAAATGTAAATATTTTATTTTAAATTGGGTTAGTTGAGAATATAGTTGAGGGTAGGAGGGAAGGAATATTTTCTGCATAGTTTAACATTTTCGTCACCAGGTGCGCTGCTAAATGCATGGAGTAATTAGTTTTTGTTTTCGTTACTTGGTGCGCTGCTAGATGTAATAAGTTCTCCACCGTCCAACAGATGGCAGGAAGATAAGTTTCTACATTACCGCCTCTAGCATGTGTTACGGGAAATTCAGTAAGTTTCGCATCCTATTATACGAGTATATTTATCCATGGTACAAGTATTAACTAGTGATGTGAAACAAATTTATAATATAGACTACAGAAAATAAATCTAGTTTACATTGTAATAATTATTAGTTATGTACATCGAAAAACATAACAAATTACAACATTTGAATATACCTAGTAAATAAAAATAGTTTACACAATACAAAATATACTAGAAATTAATTTGTATTGTCATCTTTGTTCGCCAAACACATTGCAATGAAGAACAAAGTATATATGAATGAATTTTAGTTTTGTCCCTTAAATTTACAGAATTGTGATCAGAAAGAATGTAAATTTTCGCTCCTCAAAGCAATTTTTAATTGTATGGAACCGTGACAGGGCTGTAAAAGGTTATTGCCTTGAGTCAACATACACGTACTACAGCTAGCGTGCGCGTTAAAGAGAGAACAAGAATTGTGAACGAAGATAAACAATGGAGTTGAAAGACAGCTCTGGAAATTCACTTTCACTTATGTAAGTTACTGGTTAACTACTTTAAAATTGAAGTGGGAAACAACTATATCTAATCCGTTGAAGCAAAACACTGCTTGCAGCTTCTCTCCACACGTTTAAAAGAAAAAAAATAAGCAATACACTATCTGTATTTGTTTATTGGGACATTAAAAACAATCTACATGGCAGTGTATTCCCACTCCCTTATTGAAAACACATTTGTTCACCGAAACACAACAGCCTATTGTATTTTCGGCCAATCGTTACAGTGTTGCACGATGACTCAATCCAAGTGTTTGAAATTCCACGTTTTCTGCAAAACTATACTAAACACAGCACAATGTTACTTGACTTTTTTGTTGCTCTTTACTAAAGAAATCGTTCATCAAAATTAATGACATGACTTACGGTTCATTCCGTATTTCTTTCCCAATTTTTTAAATCCAAATTTTCTATTTCTTCTTCAATACAAAAAAAATTGTTTGTTTTTCTCTTCAAAATTCACATGTAGGGATTCTTTATTGATGCCATCAATAGTCGAGATGCAATGAAACGACGCTCGACTGACGAAAGATTGCTAATTGTAGTGGCGCCACATCATGCAGAAGAGCTATTGTTATTCCGGAGAATAATAAATTTTGCCGAGAGAGAATTAATGAATCGACAATGGTGGGGTAATTACTAGAGATATGACATTTGAATGGCGACAAGCACAAAAGAATGCAGCTTTGGCATGGCCCATGTGAGGGTTGGAGGAACCTGAAGGCACGGGTGTTCGCCATCCTGTTGTTGCTGAGAAAGAAATAAAAAGGGGTAGGGAAATTGAGGGTAAGATGAAGGTGGGGGAAATGAAGGTAATATGACTGAGGATGGAAGCGTGTAGAATAGGATTTGAAATCTAAATTCGCAGGTAAATCGAAACAAAGCGAAAAATAAGGATCCCTGCGGACACTTAGTTTATTGTTGGAAATGGAATAATGGCGTGCATATAGGCAAAAAGCCTTGAGGGGAAGAAGGGGGTTCACATCTGCCAGAAGCCTCTAATATCATTACGTACTCCACACACCGGAAGTTGGTTGCAGGAGTGTGGATGGGGTGATGGGTCCAGAATTCCTCGACTGTAGAATACCGTGAACGTAATTGAAATATTTCAACCCTTGTCTACCCCCTTACACCCTTCCTAACTTCCATTTCTACCCGACGTCTTTTCCCGTTTCCATGCAAAACCTCAAAGCATGAAATTATGTTTTGGCTAGGGTTGTGTAATAACGGTTGGCACCACTGCTCTAAGTCCCATATTAATTTATTGGGTCCCTCCCTCGTTAGAATTGTTTTATTCATACGAGCTCTCTCTGTCTATGCATGCGAGGTCACTTCAGCCAGGACGACTCGTTTGTACATTTCCATATATGAGTCCAGGGTTCGTTACCCATTCTACACTGTTACAGCTGCTTCTAGTGTTACCGCATGTAAATTTAACGTCTGTATGTTGGCTGAGTGGAGAATGTTGTGAAATGCTTGGGTATCTTTAATGTATAAATCAGACTTACATAAAAATTCTGACATGAAAACGATGTGTCACAGCTAACATGATTGCTGAAGGAATCGCAATTTATTATTTCCACGTCGTATTTTGCCCTCAGTCATATCAAGTGGTATTTCAAAATCAGTAGCAGTAATTTTTTTAAAATATCTTCACTGATGTTGGTTTTTTAATTTTCGTATTCTAATAAGACTTGCGTGCTCGTGGGTTCTGCAATAAGAGTCTTTGTCACCAACAATTCTTAATGTTGAATAACGGACAGTATGTTGCGTAACACTGACGTGACTCGGTCTCTGGATACTAAAAAGGGAACAGCCAGGAAGTCAAAAGGAGGATAGCAATATCAAAGGTAGCTTTTAATAGAAAAAGGAGCATCTTCTGCGGACCTCTGGAAAAGAAACTAAGGAAGAAACTAGTGAAGTGCTTTGTGTGAAGTGTGGCATTATATGGAGCAGAAACATGGAGATTACGACGAAATGAAGAGAAACTATAGAAGCATTTGAAATGTGGATATGGAGAAGAATGGAGCATGTGAAGTGGACAGACAGGATAAGAAATGCAGTTGTGTTGGAAGGAGTAGGTGAAGAAAGAATGATGCTGAAACTGATCAGGAAGAGAAAAGGGAATTTGGTTGGGTCACTGGCTGAGAAGAAACTGCCTACTGAACGATTCACCGCAAGGAATGGTGAACGGGAGAAAAGTTCGGGGCAGAAGAAGATATCAGATGATAGACGACATTAAGATATGTGGATCATATGCAGAGACTAAGAGGAAGGCAGAAAATAGGAAATATTGGAGAATGCTGGGTTTGCAGTGAAAGCCTTGCCCATGGACAGAACATGCATGCATGCATGAAATACAAAATTGCCAATATATGAATTTGTTGGAGAATTTCCTATTACCTGTAAAATTATAACTTTTATTAAACAGGACCCAGGCATACTACCGTAGATCCAACTGTTAAGGTTGCCATATATGTCTTACTATAATGTTCTAAATATGGAAAAACTTTAGATATGAAGTTCTTGCAACACAAGATGAAATATCCAAAAGAGTGTTTCTGAAAACGCATGCTTCTTTTCCATTCTTCGTGATGTTAACTGAATCTAATGTTGTGTTTTAATTAAAGGTATGAACTCTATTAAATGCCTGGAAAAATATGGTTACATCAAACAAAGATTTCCTTTCCAGCATAGTTGCTAGGCAACAAACAGTGACCAGAATGCTCGCTCACTCTTGCATACAGATAACTGTGGTGGCTGCTTTTTTACAGCAACTGCATCATCATAAACAAGGGTGCTGAAGCCCTTCATACAATCAGAGCTTGTCGCTGCGGTGTAGGGAGACTTTTTAGTATGGGTGTTGAGCTCACAACATCTTTTCAGCCACCAGATGTTTAGCCCGATGTCATCAATCACTACCACAGGAAGCAAGATCCTGCTACAAAAAGTGGAGGCCCCCAAACTGCCGGTTGAGAGGTTGAATTTCCCGTCATCCACACGTCATATCCGGCTTTATAATGTCCCTACATGTATTGTAGAAAGTGCAGAATCATTGCACTAAATAATCTGCAGCATGTGGATTAAAATGTTGTCTCATAAATTATATATACTCTTTTAATGGCACAATAGTAACATTGAAAGGCAAGTTTAGGAAAAAAAAAAAAAACTCCGATGAATATCTCCTGAATGGTGATGACCTTGCAGCTATATGAAAGCGAAACATAATAAAAAGTGACAGTATAACATCTATATAGGAAATAAGGTAATTAAATATAGTTTGGTGTAAGATTGAAATCTAATGAAATAATAATAATAATAATAATAATAATAATAATAATAATAATAATAATCCATCATCATCATCATCATGAACAGGTTCGTTTTAGGTCAAAATGGCTTGTGACGGTGAACTTAGCGAAGATGGTGTTGGTCTTTCACCATAATAATAATAATAATAATAATAATAATAATAATAATAATAATAATAATCCATCATCATCATCATGAACAGGTTCGTTTTAGGTCAAAATGGCTTGTGACGGTGAACCTAGCGAAGATGGTCTTGGTCTTTCACAATAATAGTAATAATAATAATAATAATAATAAGAAGAAGAAGAAGAAGAAGAAGAATTAGGGGGCGGATGTTGATGACCTAAAATCTACTTAAAATGATCATTAAAATGCCCTTAAACTAATGAAAAAATTACATGAAATTAAAAGAAAATGACATTTAAATATTATTCATCGTACTCGTACCACGACATCTTAAAAATTAGTTACCTTATTTCAATTACTGCCCTGCAAATCTCGAAGAGAGGAGGCAACGTCCTGGAAGTTAGCTAAGATAAAAGAAAAGAACATGCTACAAAATCAAGATTTTAAGGAAAAACTATAGATTTCAATGAATGTTTACAATGTGTTTCAATCAGGAGTGATCGTTCAAAGCCCTTACTTAAACTAAGCTGTTGTCAAGCATTTTATATTACCTCCGTTGCGTGGAGTGAAGCCTTCAGTGTAATGAGGGATGGACTTTAGACTGTTTCAAACTATAAAGCTCAAACTTCACTGTTATTCATTTATTCAGCAGGTAATTACTACTGACTATTTGCTTAGAAAATGATTTAACAGATCTATCGGTAAAGAAGAAAGTGAAATGCATTCCAAATTGCCTAAAAGTTCTTCAAAGTATTAAAAATGACCAAAAAATGCCGAAAAGAATATAAAAATGACCTATTAGTTCAAAAACGTCAAAAAATTCAATAAAATAAATTATTTTTTACGTTGATATTAACATAGGATTTCTATATTAATAGACATCGTCCTAATATGAAAAATAAGATGATGACTTTTCATCAACATCCGTCCCGTAGTAGTAGTAGTAGTGGTGGTGGTGGTGGTGGTGGTGGTAGTGGTGGTGGTGGTGGTGGTGGTGGTGGTGGTGGTGGTGGTAAGCTCAAAGTTAGAATTTATAAAACAGTTATATTACCGGTGTGTGGATAAGCTTCAGGGCTTCTACCGCGTTGTCTTAGTGTTGGTGGCTGACGTTTCGACCGCTGTGTTGTGCTCATCTTCAGAGCAGATGTTGGATGTTGTTCCAACAACTGCTCTGAAGATGACCACAACACAGCGGTCGAAAAGTCAGCCACCAACACCAAAACAACGCGGTAGAAGCCCTGAAGCTTATCCACACACCATGTACACCAGCCGCGGAAGCCTACGCGAACACTTAGTTATATTACCGGTTGTTCCGTATGATTGTGAAACTTGGACTCTCACTCTGAGAGAGGAGCAGAGGTTAATTGTGTTTGAGAATAAGATACTTAGGAAAATATTTGGGACTAAGAGGGATAAAGTTACAGGAGAATGGAGAAAGTTACACAACGCAGAACTGGGCGCATTGTATTCTTCACCTGACATAATTAGGAACATTAAATCCAGACATTTGAGATGGGCAGGGCATGCAGCTCGTATGGGCGAATCCAGAAATGCATATAGTGTGTTAGTTGGGAGCCCGGAAGTAAAATGATCTTTGGGGATGCCGAGACGTAGATGGGATGATAATATTAAAATGAATTTGAAGGAGATGGTGTATGATTATAGAGACTGGATTAATCTTTGCTCAGGATAGGGACGGATGGTGGGCTTACGTGATGGCGGCAATGAAACTTCGAGTTTCTTAAAGCCATAAGTAATAGTAGTAGTAGTAGTAGTAGTAGTAGTAGTAGTAGTAGTAGTAGTAGTAATAATAATAGACTAATAATAATAATAATAATAATAATAATAATAATATTGAAAATGGAATGTGCTGTTAAGGGGACAATTTAAAGAACTGTTTTTGAGTCACAGAAATGAGCAATTATAACCCGTCTGATGAAACATTGCAGTTTTGAGATGAGGGCGCTTGTGTGTCGCGAATGCGATCCGCTCAGTCTCGATGCGTGGCGAGTCAGCTGGAGAAATGTTTGGACAGTCTGACAATAAAAACTTCAACAGCTGTTATGAACATAAATACAATTACCAATACCATAGTTGAATTTACTTTTTCTGTCATGTACGGTATATAAACATACTTTATTCCAGAAGTACATGTATGCCCGTGGCAGAGGTCTCGATTTCCACTGCACTATCAGTTGAACTGCCTTCGTCTGCTGTGTATGTGCTCCTACCTGGCCTATCATAATCCATCTCATCTTCTTTACACTCTTCATCACTAATCACAATGCCTATATTTATTACTACCCTTTCTACTTCCTCTTCCATTAACGCGTCACGACGCCAATATTCGTCTTCGATATGTTTAACAGGTTGGCAGAATTTTGTCCAGACTTATTTGCTGATTTCGCTTATTGATTGTGCGGTCATTTGTTTCAAAACTGACAACCTCCAGAATGTATCTTTTCCATCATTAAACTGTATCTTTTTCTTAACAGCATTCAGAAGCTTGCGTAGAGTCGGAATTTCTTTACTCTTCTCATAAAACTCCAAAAAAGTTCTGCGGATGACACAGTTTTTCAAAATCATCAAGTACAATTTTCTTTGGATGTGGGCGGCTTTCACCAGGAGTTGAAAATTGTCCTCCAATGCGCTTTGCTTCTTCACCTCCTTAGCTATAGTATGTTTTGTTTTTTCACTCTTTCCCACCGCCGTTGCTGTTCTTTTCACAGCGTTCGTTAATGGAATGATAAGACCTTTCTTTTTCTCTTCTTTACAAAATTTTAGCATATTGTATATAACATTTCTACTTTACGAGTGTAAGACTTCGCGTGACGAGTGTCTCGGCGGAGTTTCCATTCGCTCTTGTGCACACACACACTTCCGATACCGACTAGCAGACTGAACGAACTGAACTGAGGCATTTCTTTACTGCAGCACTATGCATAGTACGTCAGAACAGGGTGACATAATGCAGTATCGATCGCATGTTTATGTTCAAGCTTATTCTACCTGCCGTCTGCAATGATTTTTCAGACGGGTTATAACTGGTATAATGTATATAAATACATGAAAATACCTCTTAAATATTGTTGTTGTTGTTGTTGTTATTATTATTATTATTATTATTATTATTATTATTATTATTATTATTATTATTAGGCCTACTATTATTTATCCATCTGTGAGTAATGCCAAGCTTGTATTAACTTTCTGTAGTTACGCATGTATTGTGTATGCGTCTGCTTTGTGTCCATGTCGAAACACAACTAAATAACATTATTTTTAAATATATTGTATATTGCAACCCCCTCATGGATTATAATACATTCCTCGAAGTTAATTATGTATACAGGGAGGAAGTAATATAACTGTACAGATTTTAACAGCTTATTCCTTGGATAGAGTACAACAAAATCTTCTAATACATCAGTCCCAAATAAATACTTTTCTTAGGAAAAAATCCTCTTTGTTAAGACTGTTTTACTCGATAAGTATTATTCGTAAGATTCTGATTTTTACTCTTATCAATTAAGAAACTGATGAGGAATGACTTATCCCTTTGCAGTTTTTAAATTACGGACGGTTTCCGTGCAAATTTAATAAAAAGTTTAACATGTATCGTTATTTCCTGCCATTAGGTAGCCTCGCAACCCTACTGCAATGACCAAGGGACAGACTACTGCTATTCAGACCTGAGTTCGTGTGTATTCGTAGGTGACCGGTGATGCACGTTGCCAAACTACGCATTCAGCCTAATTTTCTAATTAACCATGCACTTAATTACAAAACGCAGAATTGTTCTTTTATGTATTTTAATGTATTATATTGTCTACTTCAGTCTGCACATTTACATTACTTCCACGCTGTATATGCGAACTCCACTTATATACATATACAGGGACATCATTTTATTTTTACTTAAATTTTTATTGTACCTGAGTTTTTTAATGTACTTCACTCACACCCCTTCTACTACTAAAGTTTCAACTGTTCTCCAGACAGAATCAAGGCCGCATATAGTAAACAGCACTGAGTTAGTGAGTATAGTACGTTCCAGAAATATGTTCGCGTTTTCCAGTGACGAAAGAACTCTCAATATTGAATCATATTTTCGCACAGGTACTGTCCGTTTGCCTACGTCGCATCCCGATTTCCCCCACCTGCTTCTGCACGCCCCTCTGTAAAAGCAGGGCTGTCTTAGCTCTTTTCTGAAAACATTAATTTCTGTTAGGAATTGGACGTTTACGTAATATTAAACAACTGTTTAAAATAACTTAAATAAAAGGGCCTCGTTAAGCAATTAACTGTCACGTGATTTCCCTCCTTTCTACGATCCTGCGGCATAACCACTTGGACGAACAGTAGATAGTATGTCTGAGTAATTTTATCTGTGCGGGTCGGGCAGAACTGAAGATTGAATTTACAGTACATAAGGTACTCTTTTATAGAGTAGGTACAGAATTATTTCAACACGAGTTACTAGTACGAAGGACGAAACTGGCAATTGGAATTAGATGCAATAGTTTATAGTGCGATAATATGCACAAAAGAACTGAAGCCTGTATCGAAATGAACGGCCACCATTTTCAAAATTGTGTTTAAATATTCATATTATGATTATTTTTCAATTTAACTTCTTTCTCTATATTGTACGCTAATGTGCTGTAGACAGTATAATATACACTGCATAATGAATACGTTCGCATGGATAACTCACTTCGTGAGTAAAAACACTTATTCTTAATACAGTACTGTACTTTGATTAAAGAAAAACCTAATGAAAATTATCAAACTCAAAATCGCGATATTTCCTAGTTTACGTAAATGGATGAAGTACTTTTCTTCCCTCCTATACCAAGTAAAGTGATTTGTTTGTGTTTTACGCCAGTATCATCGAACTCCAGTCTTGGAAGGGGGTTGCGAACTGTGTTTCCGGTTCTCTAAAGGTATAGCCAGGTTAATATTAAAAATGTTAGTAAAAATAAAATGATGTCCCTGTAGAAGGGAACTCGTTTACGTTTGTTGAGTTTATCGGATGTGACGTAAACATTTCCATGGCAACCGAAGTCAAATTCTCGTTTCACTAAATTCTTTCATTTTTTAAATTGTAGATCGAATATAGACGTTACACATCAAATTCCAAACCATTAGAAGAAGAAAGGGGACGCTTAATAATAACTTTACGTTTTACTACCTAAGGCGGGCCTGCAGTTAGACAAACGAATCTAGCGTTTACACAATGAGGAGAACGAAATATTTCTCTGCAATTCGCGTGCAAAATGTCGTCTGTTAACGATAAATTAGATAAGACATGACTTACAGAATGACAAATCATAGGCCTGCATTCCAGAATTAAAAGTTTTTCAAACTGTGGGCTAGTCTTAATAGAAAAAAAAAAATTCTAGATATCACAGTAACAAAAGTCGACAACAAACACACATTCAAAGTCTACAGAAAACCCACAACAACAACACACATACATAATACAAACAAGCTGCATTCCGAACAATGGTACACAGACTACTCAACATATCAATGAACCAACATGACTACAAAGAACAGCTAAACACAATCAAATACTTAGCATAACAAAAAGGATACAACCACAACATAATAAGAGAGAGAAAACATAATCACAGAAAGTATAAGAATACTACAGAAACACAAGAACACAAAAAATACATCACACTAACATAAGAAAACAAAAACACACAACCTCATTCAAGAAATTAAATTAGAACATCGCATACAGAACAAATAATACTCTACAAAAGCATCTCAACACACAAACAAATACAACCACACAGGGGTATACAAACTCAAATGCAACACCTGCAACAACTTCTACATAGAACAGACAGATAGATAATTTCAAACACATCACGGCCATAACAAAACTACAAAACACTTCCACATATGCAGAACACATCACAAATGCTATCAACACCTACAGAGACATCAATGGAAATTCTACATATTCAACCAAAAAGCCAGAAACTAACACACTAGAACATTACGAAATATATAGACACAAAAAACACATCCAAATGAAATTCTCAACACACAACTCAATTTCAGAATACACACACTCTTTGACTCCACATTACACTACACAAACACACCCCCACAGGAAACACAAACAAAAGGCGCCAAGACCAGCAACAACCAGTTATGAAGATGGCCGATAACAAGCTGAAACTTGTTAACGAGGTAATGTAAAATTTAACATGAGAAATTACACAAAATACGTTTTCAGAAGTGATATAGTGTTAAAAGTTGTGTAATCGAGATGTATATACAGGGTGATTCATTATTACTTGTAAATACTTTGTGTGTGTAATGTAGAGGTGAAACAAAGACTAAAACGTTCTATACAACTTTTTCTCAAAACCTTTAATTCCAGAGTTAACGCCATTTTGCGTGGAACTTGCGCTCCCAAACAAATAAAGGATAACACACCAAATGTAAACTAATTATCACTTTCGTACAGTGCATTTGGACTTCAATACAAAAACAACCAAAGTCACTAAACCCATATCCTCGGCAGTCCACTTATGCACGTTATGTGAACTAAAACTAAACATAGTATAGAATGTAAAGCAATTTCTTCTAGACTTTACACATTTGCACAATTCTTAGTGTAATGCATGTTCAAAGTGCTGTCCCTCAACTTGAAGACATACCTGTGTTCGCCGCCTTAGTGATCTCTGAGCATTACACAGCCCGTGCAACTCATTACGAATAATTCCACACGCATGTTCAATTCGCTGTTGTAGTACTTCTACGTTAGATACAGCAGAGGCATATACTAACGACTTCAGGCGGCTCCAAAGGTGGAAGTCCAGAGGATTCATGTCTGGTGATCTGGCTGGCCAAGGAGTTGATCTGGATATACAACATTGAGATACGCCCTTACGTTGCGGCAGTAATGTGAAGGAGCACCATCGTGCATAAATCATAAGTTCACTCGCGTTACAAGAGGGATATCACGTATCAGACCATGCAATTCGCGTTCCAAGAATGCACGGTAGATTTCCCCAGTCAACCGCAGAGGTAGAATTCGAGGTCCGAGTAACTGATTCCCTCACACCAAATGTGTGGGAGAACGGTAATGCCTATGCAGTTACTACGACGTAGGTGCCATCTACTCTGGAATTAAAGGTTTTGAGAAAAAATTGTATAGAACGTTTTAGTCTTAGTTTCACCTCTACAATACACACACAAAGTATTTACACGTAATAGTGAATCACCCTGTATATGTAGAAAAAAATAATTTTAACTTCAAAAAAATTAAAACTTTCTTTAATTTATTTCGTTTATGAAGGGCTCAAGGGCTCGTTTTAAATGTTGGAGAAGTGATCATCGAAGCACGGAAAGTTCGTAACCCTGGAATACAAACAGTCGTACAATTAGGCATGCGGTCTCAGTACCTGCATGACTTGAAGAGATACATATTTATTATACCGAATCAGCTCACGTTCCTGCTGCTGTAGTCGTCTTTTCTTCTTGCGCATCTGTAGAAACCAATTACGGGCCTAGGTCCCATGAGTGGATCTGGTTGGTTGGCTTTTTATTCTCCCATCAGCATACGTGATTCGCTGACCATGGATTCACGTCGTGATCCCGATCCCTCATGCATTTCCCATATACGTATTACTTGTTGTTGATCTTCCTGCAACTCCGAGTTCAATTGCTTCTGTGAATGGTTCATTAGATCTGTACGTCAAATTAAGTCTGTTCTGACGTGGATTGTCAATTCCCTTAATAGCGAACAAACGCAGATTGTTCTCTAAAGCCGTGATCTTCAAACCGTGGTTCGCAGTCTCAGTGATACACTATTTCATAATAATAATAATAATAATAATAATAATAATAATAATAATAATAAAAACAGGCATTCCACTTTTAGTAATTTCTAAAACATTTCATATCTATGATGCGCCTGGGTTCTTAACATTAGCATGCCAACGCAAATAAACAAACTTCGTGTACGTAATTAAATTGGTTACCACTTTCATTGAAATGTAACTCCTATTAAAAATACTAGACTTTAATATAATATAATGTGATATAATATAATATAATATAACATAATATAATATAAAACAATATCTGATACATGATATGATATAGGCCCTATGACACAATATGATATGATATGATATAATATGATATGATATGATACGATATATGATATGATACGATATATGATATGATACGATATATGATATGATATGATATGATATGATATGATATGATATGATTTGATATGATATGATATGATATGATATGATATGATATGATACGATACGATACGATACGATACGATACGATACGGTACGGTACGATACGATACGATACGATACGATACGATACGATACGATACGATACGATACGATATGATATGATATGATATGATATGATATGATATGATATGATATGATATGATACATGATATGATATATGATGTGATACGATATGATACGATATGATACGATATGATATGATATGATATGATATGATATGATATGATATGATATGATATGAAGACATTATTACAAAAACAACCCTTGTCAAAATTGTTATTTTTCAGGAGAACAATAAAAATAAATAGAACAACACATGTCAGCTGTTTCAGTACAACTGCTGTTTATCCTTGTGGCTATTGCACCTGACATGTGTCATTTTTGGTGTATACAAACATTTTAAATTGTAGCAAATGTGTCCTTAACTCAATTTCATTAAAAATGACTAGGGCGGAAATTAGAGGAGAATGGAGAAAGTTACACAACGCAGAACTGCACATATTGTATTCTTCACCTAACATAATTAGGAACATTAAATCCAGACGTTTGAGATGGGCAGGGCATGTAGCACGTATGAGCGAATCCAGAAATGCATATAGAGTGTTAGTTGGGAGGCCGGAGGGAAAAATACCTTTGGGGAGGCCGAGTCGTAGATGGGAAGATAATATTAAAATGGATTTGAGGGAAGTGGGATATGATGATAGAGACTGGATTAATCTTGCTCAGGATAGGGACCGATGGCGAGCTTATGTGATGGCGGCAATGAACCTCCGGGTTCCTTAAAAGCCAGTAAGTAAGTAAGGGCTGTTTTTGTAATAATGTCTTCATATGATATCATTCATTCATTTTCAAGGCCAGATCTTTCGCTGCAAACCTAGCTTTCTCCAATCTTTCCTATTTTCTGCCTTCGTTTCCTCATATGATCCATATATCGTAATGTCGTCTATAATCTGATATCTTCTTCTACCTGAACCCCTCTCCCGTTCACCATTGCTTCCAGTGCAGCCTTCAGTAGGCAGTTTCTTCTCAGCCAGTGACCCAACCAATTCCTTTTCCTCTTCCTGAAATGTTTCAGCATCAGTCTTTCTTAACCCACTCTTTCTAACACAGCTTCATTTCTTATTCTGTCTGTCCACCTCACACGTTCCATGCTTCTCCGTATCCACATTTCAAATGCTTCTATTCACTTCTCTTCACTTCGTCGTAATGTCCATACAATGCTACACTCCATACAAAGCTCTTCACTAGTCTCTTCCTTAGTTATTTTTCCAGAGGTCCGCAGAAAATGCTCCTTTTTGTATTAAAAGCTTCCTTGGTCATTGCTATCCTCCTTTTGACTTCCTGGCTGCAGCTCATGTTACTGCTTATAGTACACCCCAAGTATTTGAAGCTATTCACTTGCTCTACTGCCTCATTTAGAATTAGCAAGTTTACCTTCTTTATTTTTCTTCCTATGACCACGATCTTCGTCTTGTTTGCATTCATTTTCATCCCATACTGTTCACAGCTGTCATTTAGCTCCTGTAGCATATCCCTTAGTATAGTCTCCTCTTCTGCTAACAACGCCATATCAGCAGCAAATTTTATGCACTTTATATCCTTACATAAAAAGGATTTGCTGACGTAACTTTGAAAATTACAGCTGACTATTATTATTCGTATGTCCTTGGCTGTACTTGAGATGTGGACTACAATCTCTTCCGCTTGATTTGTATATAATGTATGCAAACCTTCAAGTAAGAAATATATTTCCAGTCAATAAGGAAGGACGCTTCTCTACTTCTGCTTTACAATCACAGAGCATTTCCTCTAATCTTATTGCTGGTGGCGGATGCCAAACATTCCCTGGCAACTTATATCCTTCCTACCCGGTTTTTAAGTGGGGGAATAGTGAAAAATGTAGCCCGAATTTTGGGTGCTGGAGTTTCAAAGGGCGGAATTCTTGTGTCCTGGACGCATTGTGAAGAAGAGAAGTAGCGGAGGAAGTTCAATTACAAAATAAATTATAGAGTTAAACAGAAGAACGCTGCTTGCATGGAGACAATATGCAGGAGGTTGCCACTCGCAGTTTGTCACTAGAAATGAGGACAAGAAGATCCTGCAAACACTGTGATGGTCCTTGGTTTAGTTTGGCTCTCCGGTGCCTGCCTGTTGAGGATGAAGTTGCTGATAGATAGGAAATGTTTATTCATGATATTAATTATTATTGTAATATTATTAATATCATTATTACTGTATTATTATCAATGAAAAATAGTAATGCCACTCACCAAATAAGTTATGCTGTGAGTTTGTTTTAGTGACTGTTTGAGTGTGATGAAGCAACCTATATTATGCTCAGCTGAAGAAGTATATGTTGAAATTCCCCTTTCTTCCTTTTTTATCTTTTTTCCTTTTAACAGCAACAAACAAGACCAACAGAAGAGTTTATTTTGCATCACATTACCACTTAACCATTTATGTTGCCTATACCAAGATGCAATAGAAACTCGCGTTTAAGATTATCTGTCAAAAAAATTGTCAGCGATGTCGTAGGTATCTCGGTAGGCTCTCTATTTAAAACTTCCTCTCTTTCAATATTATTTATCCCCGAAAAAGGACACTCTAACAATGGATTAACTATATCATCATTATTTCTCGCATTTGTGTTTATATTTTCCCGAAACACATAACAATATTGAACCACACTCACTACTGTACTACGAAGTACAACAGTACAATACCCTCGCTTAAGTCATAAACTGAGACATAAGGAGAGAAAACAGTGTGGATCTCTGCCTGCTAAACAGCAGCAATTTTTATGTTATTTATGGCCTATTTAGGAAGACAAGTCACCACTGCTATTCCCACCCCATTCTACCCATAAGACCGGTTCATGGATGGGAGGAGTGGAAGCTGATCAGGCCGCGAGGCCAGACGAATTGTGCCTCAGCTACGGCTCTTTAACCTCAAAGCCCGCGAAAACATACGAAATGCAGAAGCCAGACCCGGCACGAGTGATCCTGGCCTCAGGAACAAATTTTACTATAAAACAGGTCTATATACACTACAGAGTTTTCAAATACTTCCACAGCGATATATGCTTCATTCCAATAACTAATATTTTATATAAAAACACAAAATTTGATTTCAGTTAAGTCAAGTGACTGAGGCCTGGCCTCAGTTGCCTCAGTCAATCAGGACCACGTGACATACTGCATTTACGGTTTATTCCGATTGCATTTCACTATAACGGATGCTCTGCAACATTCAGCCAACGTTTCCCTGCGTAGTTTGATATCGGAAAGTACCGAATTTGAAGCCTTCTCCTGGCCTAGAGAGGACTTGCAGTACCGAACGTAAAGAGTGGAGGAGGTGTGGACCAAACCGCATTCTTCGCATTCCGTGGAGGCAGGTAGCGTGATGGTGGGGATACCCCCTGTAATCATCCCCACCTCCTCATCATGAGCAGGAAGTTCCAGCGAGATCTTCAATTTCGTCAACGGAGATCCGATTCATTTCTATCATAGCAGACCAAGGTTAAATTTAGGGTCTCCAACTTCCCGTATTCCGCCCAGTGTGTTTCGCATTATATCTTTCCTGGAGAAATATGCGAGTTCGATTCCATTTCTTCGATACAGGACCGGAGCTAAGTCTAGAGTTATCATCTCTCCTTATTTTTTTTAGGAATCCATGTTTTTCTACACAAGTAATATGAGATGAAGTAACTTTATTCCATATAAATAACATGGAATTCAAGAACAATATTTAAAGCAACAAAGTTTGCTCTATACAGATAATATGAAATATAAGAAACAAAGTTTGTTCTATACCAATAATAATTATGTAATATAAGAATATTCTGTAAAGAAACGAAGTTTGTTCTGTACAAATTGTACTCAGATGAAATGCAAGAACATTATTAAAATACACTAATTTTGTTCTGTACAAATTGTATGAAATACAAGATCGTTATTTAAATTTTAAAGGAAAGAAGTTAGTGTCATACAAATAATACGAAATTAAACATTATTTAAAGAAACAACTTTTACCCCATAAAAATAATATGATATGTAAAATTATTATTCAAAGAAACGAAGCTTGTTCCAAACAAATAGACGTAATATAAAATGTAAGAATATTATTTAAGAAACAAAGTTCGTTCCATTCGAATAATGTGAAATGGAAGAACATTATTTAAAGACAACGCACTAATTTTGTTTCATACAGATGATACATTTAAAATGTCTGAACATTACTTAAAGGAATGAAGTTTGTTCCATACAATTAAACGGAAATGCGATAACATTTGAAGGAACGAATTTTCTTCCACACAAAGTATATTACAGCTGATTCCAGGTTAAATTGTCCACTTCAAAATGACCAGAGGAAAAATGGCCGCAAACAAAATTGTCTAGATCAAAATTAACAAGGGAAAAAGTCCACAACATACAAAAATGTCCACAACAAAATATCCACATACAAAAATGTCCACAACAAAATGTCCAGTATAAAAAAGTCCGCATTAAAAAATATCCATAATATTTTTTTTTTTTTTTTTTCACAAAGCAGTAACCAGGAGGAAGACTACAATGTTTTATTGAGATTGCTAAGCGACATACCAAATTTTAAATCAAGAGTGACAGAATGGCTGAAATTATACGTTCACAAAAAAGAAAAAACAGTCTCCTACACAACGGCTTTTCGTAACATTTTCATTCAAGGAGCAAAAATGGTAATAAATTATATTGGAGTTGTGTGGAAAGAAGCACCTGTGATGCGAGTTGTGTGACCAATGCTGATATGGATAACTTACATGTAGATAAACCAAGTGGACATTTAATTTTATGGATATTTATATAAGTGTGACCAATGCTGATATGGATAACTTACATGTAGATAAACCAAGTGGACATTTAATTTTATGGATATTTATATAAGTGGACATTTAATTTTATGGACATTTATGTAAGTGGACATTGTATTTGTGGACATTTAATTTTATGGACATTTATGTAAGTGGACATTTCTGTTTGCGGACGTATTGAAATAGACATTTTAACTTACAACCTTATAGCTCTATGCATTCAAATAATATGAAGTACAAGATCTTTAGGGGCCAGCCGAAGGTGTCGTTCAAACTTTCCTCATTTGGAATAATATATATGAGCCGTTCAGAGCAAAAGTGATGTAAGTCAAAATTGAGTAATGAGGTTTAAAGTAAAAATTCTGTAAAATACAGCGCAAAGTAGCAATTAATATGTCCTTCTTGCTATCCACTGACTACTAATAGTTCAAATAAATTGAATATTAATTGGTACTTTGCGCTGTATTTTACAGAATGTTTACTTTAAAAATCATTACCCATTTTTTACTTACACCACTTCTGCTCTGAACGGCTCATATGTTGTTTAGTCAACTGTCTGAACCTCACATGTGATAAAGGAACAAATTTTGTTCCATACAAATAATATGAAATATAAGAATATTATTAACTTAAAGAAACTAAGCTTTTTCCCTGCTTACAAATAATATGAAATGTAAGAATATCACTTAAAGAATTTGTTTTTTCATACGTACCGGTATAATATGGACAGCAAGAACAATGTGCATGGCAAATAGATATATGTTACCACAGTGGTAGAAAAATTCAAATAGATGTTGATGTAGAATTGACTCTGCCTCCTCTTCAGCAAATATATTTATATTTTTCGTCAATGAATGACATCACGATTTATCAGCTTAAACGACAAATATTGAACTAGTGAGTATATCTATAGTCTAAGTGTTCAATAGCCCTTCGATAGTGAATCTCTGTCGTATCAATCGATAGCCTGTTCTCTCACTTACAGGTTGGACATGTGTATATTGGTGCAATTAACACTTCGCTTACGTGATGTGCTGCTGTTTATTACCGGGGGTAACAGTGGTGCAAAATTACCTTACATCCACTAATAGTCCTACGGCTGCCCGCGTCTTGCTGTGGTCCAGCAGATCGATTTTCGATTCATGTGCTACTTGTGGAATTTATCATACAGAGAAAGAACTTCAGCTCCGTCGGCGGCTCCACTCAGAATTGCAGGCCCATTTGCTGGAATGTCAAACTCGTGTTTGCAATGTGGAAACCTTTGTCACGGGGTTGCAGTGTACATACTGTGGCACAAGCTTTGATGTAAAGTCAGTGGCACAGCGGGGGCATGTATGCACCCTCCTATGTGTCAAATATTTCCATTTTCTGCCAGTATTTGTGTCAGTGAAGTTTTATAGTTTATAGTGGTAGAAAGTATCTGAACAGCGAAATGTTTTTGAAGTGTTCGTGAAATCAGGATAGTATCAGTGCAATGTGTCGTAGTACCAGTGCAGTGAGTGAGTTAACAGCGAAATAAGTGTATTGCTGAAAGGTACTTGTGCATGTATGAACATACAGTATCATACTCGTGGGTTTTAGTTCGAACTTAGGGTTAAGATACAAAATTAGATTTACTTTAAATTTTATTTTAAGTGATCATGCGTCATTTAATTTAGGATGCTCCTTGTTAATTTTATTGTACTATTATTGTTATTTATTATTTTATTATTATTAATTGTATTTATATTGTGTTTATTATTAATTGTTATTATTAAGTATAATTAGTTATCTTTTCCACCGGGTATTTACCCATTTGCAGTGTAAATAAATACATAGGGCCTACATACGTAATGTACATTTTGTATTATATTGTTATTATTATTATTATTATTATTATTATTATTATTCATGTTACCAGACGTACCTTTTTTACATGACAGTTCCGTTTTTAGACATTGCGTCCTGGAGTCTGGACAGTCCTTGTTGGAATCCCTAATAGTCCCGTTTAGTTGGGGAAAAAAACAAAAACAAAACAATCTTACTGAACAATAACCCAAAAATGAAATATTGAAATGTGTATAATCATTAGGGCTGGCATTTTAGGTGCTAAAAGTCGGGAAAATATTTATTTTCTATGTGCTAAAAAATCGGGCAAGTATGTGACAAAAAAAGTAAAAAATTTAATTATGTTTCAATTATTTTATGTGAATATAAACAATATACAGTACTCACCAGTACAAATTATGCTGTTTCGCCAATTTCTGAAGAATTACAGTACACAACGAGAATCATCCTCAAGTTGTTCATCGCAAATGACTGAAGATTATCGCGGAACACTCACTAGAGACATGTTTATGATGGAAAACGAAAACAGAGGCAGCTAATCTTTATGAAATTATAATTGTTTCCTGAATCAGCGTTATGATAACTTACAAGATACTCCTAAATGACATATCAATGTTTATGTGATAGCTACAGTACAATTTTTTAACGCTTGTGGTGAGAGAGTGGACTGCAGTTCCACAGGTCCACAGATAGGCAATTCCGAGAAACAGTTGCCAGCTGTCACGTTTAAGCATGTGCGCTGAACATTCGAGTAATGATTAATCTGAAAATTTTGTCGAAAATTATTTAATGAAAACTTAATTTTTATGTGTTTTATGTGAATATTTGAAAATATGTACATAAAAAATTCAAAATATGTGTTGTATGTGAAATAAAATGTAAAATATATGCTCAGATGACCTTGTCCGGAACTTAAAACACAATTACGAGTTTCTATTACAGTGCAAATAAAATATTTATTTGCCTAAGAATCCTAGCCCTAATAATCATTACAAACGTTCCTGGTGATTTCAACATTGATGATAAAGGCATGTTCAATGGATTTGTTTATGTGAAGCAATTTGCTAGTGCAGACAAAGTTACTCAGTGGGAGAAAGACTAGAAAGAAGTCTCTGTGAGATGAGTATAAATATTCCAGCATTTCCGGTATTAATAATTGTCATTCAGAAACGTTGCTGAAATTATAGAAATTGGCTTTCCCCTACATGGAACCAATGCACCTGTACAAAGAGTTTTTGCCGGAATGAATAAAATGTGGACATAGGAGAAAACACAATATTGAAGGTTGATAGATTGAAGACATTGGTAATTACCAAAACCAATTTCAGTTTTCCTTCACTTCTTCAGTTTCTTGAAGGAGAGTAAGAAACTTGCGGAAATTCATTCACAAAAAAACATATGTCCAATAGAAGCATTATGAATAAGCTGTAATTTTGTGTTTTGAGTAATGTTAGTTTGTTCTGTTTTTGTAATGTATAATTATGATAAATCTTCAACAGTTAATATTTACATTATTTAAAAATAAAAAAAAATGTATTTGCGTTATTGAATGGTGTACCACTAAGAGAAGCAGTTCTCTGCGAAGCTGCAGTAGGTCTACTAATAAATGTCCCGCTTTGGGCTTCAGAAATTCTGGTCACAGTATTATTGTTATTACCGTCATCATTAATCAATCAATCAGTCAATGGCAAATAAGACTCCGTGTATTAGTCTGCTCAAATGTCTTCATTATTTTCTGTAACATTTTGGTTCCTTTTACATACATCATGAAACAATTATTTTTTTTTTTTCCTTTTTACTTTTCCTTTTTGAAAAAAATCGTACAAAGCAACTTTATCACATTTAAGATTCATAAGCCGCTAACGTAGGCCTATATATGAGTCATATTATGTTCTGCAGCAGGAAATTGTAGAAATCGGAGATTATCATTGGAAACTTTACCGAACATAGCCTATTATTGTCTGTTTTTATTTAGCAAATGAAAAATTTTACTTTATCTTGCTATGATTCGAATAAAGTTCCTACACAGGATGTTTCACGAGGATTTACAGTCCCTTACGGAGCTTATTTCCGAAGATATTCTGAGCAAAAAATATCATATAAATATGGGTTCTATTCTCAAAATTTACAGAGTTACGTTTCGTTATTGGAACGCATTGCTGTGAACGCGTGATCTTCGTCAGCGTGCAGTCAGCAGCCAGCGCGAGCGCTACGGAAATCAAAGACAGCCGTATGCAATTACGTAGAGCGACGAGTGCCGTTCACAAGCGTGCGGCCAAGTGTACTCAAGCGGACGGCAACATTTTTTTAAATGTGCTGTAAACTCTCCAAGACTGTAAATTAGGATGCAAAATTGAACTGCAAGTAATTAAGTCGGTGGAAGTGGTGTGATTTGTAATAATTGTTGTGATAAGTGCCTCAGAATAATGTAATTTTCTAGTTAAAAATAGAAAAATATGTCTGCACGAAGCAACTAAGGAGTTTATAGCACATTTTTACCTTCATAATACTTGCCAATTAAATAAATGATACTTCTGAATGGATCATTCTCTATTTGTATTATTCTTCTACCTTAAACTAAAAAAAAGTATTTTATAAACAACTTTACATTAGTCTAACTCTGAAAATGTGGAGAATAGGAACTATGTTTATATGACATTTTTGCTCAAAAGTCTTCAGAAAAATTCTCCGTAAAGGGAGGTAAAATCCTCGTCAATCACTCTGTATAGAAAGCCAAGACAATAACATTATTACTTAGTTACCTCTGCTTTAAATCATTTGGGGTTTTTGTGGGTGTTACAATAAACTTAATCTGAATTCCGAGAAATTACTGTTATATTTCTTTCAATTCGTTTGGCATGCCTGAACCTGCTGAGGAGTCACGTTCATGTATTCAAAAAGTTGCATAAAAAGCGTGTACTTCTATACCGAACAGGATCCCATCGCCACCTTATAATTGGATAATTGATTTCCGTTCAAAAATTGCGCCTTCATAACTTGTGTTCAAATTCGGGGAACAGTCATTTGCATAGCAATAACAGGAAATATGGACGGGCGAACGTGTCTCGTCTCTCATGTTTATGAAGGTCCAGACATTCTTAGCAATAAAACGTGTCTATAAAATTGATCGTACTGTGGACATTTCTTTGTATAAATAGTAATGATGTATGTATGTATTTATTCACACTGCAATGGGTATATACCCGGTGGCAGTGGTAACTAATTACACTCAATAATGACAATAATAAACTTATTAATTAAAAATACAGTTAATAATAATACCAATAATTAATACTAACAATAATTTATAGTAATAATAATAATAATATAATAATAATAATAATAATAATAATAATAATAATAACAATAGGGAATATCCTAAATTAAATGAAGCACGATCACTTAAAATAACATTTAAAATAGATCTAATTTGTATCTTGAACCTAAGTTCGAACTAAAACCCACGAGTATGATATGTTCATATCTGCACAAGTACTTTTCAGCACTACACTCATTTCGCTGTCAACTCACTCACTGCACTGGAACTACGACACATTTCACTGATTCTATCCTGATTTCACCACTAACACTTCAAAAACATTTCACTGTTCAAATACTTTGCACTGCCACTATAAACTATAAAGCTTCACTGACAGGAACACGTTTCACTTACACAACACACTTCACTGACACAACACACTTCACTGACACAACACACTTCACTGACACAACATAATTCTTCACTGAAACAACACTTCAATAACAAAATATCATTTACACTCCTTACATACTGTGTATAACTACCGTTTATTAGTAAAGTCCTTAATCCTATTTTTAAATACGTTTTTGGTTGTTGGTAAAGCCTTTAGTAAGTCTGCAGGTAAAGCATTCCAGTCCCTGATAGTACGATTGAGAAAAGAAAACTTTCCAGTGTCCGTCCTCTGTCTTCTTTCCCTCAATTTATATGAGTGGTCGTTCCTTGAAGAGTAATTTGGCGGTTGCAACCTATTTTTTATTTCTCTCCAGGCAGGCTCACCTCTGTATGTTTTGAACAGTGCGCATAATCGAATTCGTGTTCTCCTGTCCTTGAGTGTGTCCCATTTTAATGGTGAATTTTTCCGACAACACTTGAGAGCCCGTTTTTGAATCTTTTCCAGTGTCTTAATATGTTCTAATCTGTAAGGATCCCAACATGCAGCACCATATTCCATTACTGGACGTACTAGTGATTTATATGCAATCTCTTTGGATTTATCAGAACCTTTTCTTAGTACCCTCATCACAAAGTGTAACGCTCTCCATGCTTTTCCCGCTGTGTCCGTAACGTGTCCCCCCAGCCGAGATCGCTGCTAAATGTTATTCCGAGGTATTTACATTTGTTAACTTCCGGAATGGTTTCACCCCCTAACGTATACGATGCGACTATTTTATTTCTTTTCCTTGTAAAGCTAATGGCTTTGATAATAATAATAATAATAATAATAATAATAATAATAATAATAATAATAATACTTACTTACTTATTTACTTACTTACTGGCTTTTAAGGAACCCGAAGGTTCATTGCCGCCCTCACATAAGTCCGCCATTGGTCCCTAATATTAATAATAATAATAATAATAATAATAATAATAATAATAATAATAATAATAATAATATAATATAATATAATATAAACAAAATTTAAAATACCGGTAATGTAAATTGGTAAACAATTTTTATAATGACTCCCCCTTGACAAAATTCTGCGTACGCCACTGCACCCGAAGTATCTGAATCGCTCCTCTTGTTCTACTGCCGCATCTAGTACTTGCACATTTACCTTCTTTATTTTTCTTCCGACAACCAAGGACTTCGTCTTGCTACATCAGCGGTGACCAAAACTCGAGCTGCAGTGATTACAGTACATGCGACAGGCAGCCTTTGAAGTAAGGAGACGGAGGAAAGGTACTTAGCATGAAAACTATAACCAGTGGTGGTTCTTGTACTAACATCTTGAACAATCCCGCGGATAAAACTCTCAAGCTTTGCTGTGTTAGTAGTCACTGCTGTCATCAAAAGCCAGTGAATAATGTACGTTTCTTCTTGCTTCTTTTTTTAACCTTCCTCTTGAATATAATCAGGAATTTTCTAAGAGAAATTCGTAGTTTCTCAAAATTAAAAACTTCTTATGTACAAGTTATTTAAGCTATTTTAATCTTTTGAGAATATTAAAAGGCTTTAGACCACTACTTCAAACCTCATTAGGTAGGTGACTTTCTTACATTTATTTATCTTATTTTTCTTTTCCTGGCTATAATTTAAGACATGTCAATTCCTGGCGGTTAGCAGTTAGTTGGCACGTAATATTGAATCAGTTTTTGTACAATATTACTATTAAATGAATAACTAATAAATAGTTAGCCTCATCTAAAAATTAAGAAGATTAAAATTGAGATAAGATCTAAAAAAATTCATCCTTGTAGGAAGAAGATCTAAAAATATCAATATTCAAGCACGTACAGAAGAATTATAGAAACACATATTTAGTGGTTAGTAATAATAATAATAATAATAATAATAATAATAATAATAATAATAATAATAATAGATTATTCAGTGTGGCAATTAATGTTTCTATATAGGCCTACTACTAATTGAACCGTTGAGCAAAGTAAACATACAGTGAAACTTGTGTAATTCGAATCTGAAGGGCATAAGAAAAAATTCGAATTATGGAAAAATTCGAATTAAAAAAATGGTACTGCAGAAGGCAAACTACAGGTGTACTGTATGTACTATGTATTACTATAACATTTCAAGACAACAGGGTATTATAATACAAGAAAATATAGTGCTGTATAATGATAGGCCTATTACATAAATACAGTACGGTACAGTAATTAGTAAACATTTATGCACAACACATACAGTAGTTGAAAAAAAAAACAACCTTACTAGGCCTTTGTTAAGTAGGATGTGATTTTAGTCTGTTTCTTTTTATTGATTTGCTGGGTTACTGTAAAGTCCTCCAGTTTATTTAATGCATCAAACAGAGAACCATGCACATTTTGGTGTCCCTCAATGAATCTTCTTAGCTCTCGGAAGTGAAAGATCGGGGTTTCGGAGTTTGTGAAAAGCAATGCACAGTGACCGTTTTAACTGAGTACGGTAACTGTACTTTCGAGGTGAATGACACTCCAAGGGTTGTCAACCCGCACTGGGACCACTTTCTCCGAAAAGGAGATACAATGCATTCCCGGTTCCAGCCTCCAACCCCTATGGTCAGATCAATTTGTTACAGTACTGGCTCGTTCCGCCTTTGCCACATTTCACTGTAAAACTCATGTCCATTCTGGATTTTTTTTCTTCGAATTAAACAAAATTATGTTCAAATAAAAGACGATATTTATGCACTGTTTCCATAGGAAATTCAAGGGGATAAAGGAAAACTTCGAAATAAAGAATAATTCGAATTAAAAACGTTCGAATTACACAAGTTTCACTGTATTACATTTTGTTCGACAGAACAATAAAAATGTTCTCCTCATTCTTTACGAAACCACCTCTTACTGTTTGTAGAGACAGAGTTTGTAGAGTGACATGATACCGCCACTGCTTGTCTTCAGTAAGTGAATGACACACACAGCAATGTACAGGAAACTCCTCGTACCCGTTTGAATGTCTGTGATTACACGATATAATCACGACACCCGCTTTGGTCACCGCTGTGCTACATTAAAGGTTGTAATATTATGTTCATCACTATTTCTCTTCAGAATAGTTTGACGTCGGAGAAAACGACGATGGACGAACGCTGTTCCCATTTCGTACTTCTTTTGCATCGCACTGTACTACCAGATGTTCCTTCTGCTGGCGTATACATTTTTCTCTCTCTCGTGGTTTCACTTTGGCGAAGACGTCTAAATTTTTTTCCCCCTGGCAGCTTATTTCGCAAACATGTTCACGCTCTTCTGCCTTCACACATGTTATTGAATTGGACGCAGAAAATACAAGGCGATGGCTGTGTAAATGCACTTGAATCTCTCTTGGCGGCCTCCCTCCCACTTCATCTCCCTCCCCAATACTTTTGATCTGGGATGGGAGGGAGCCATCGGCACATACACCAAGTTAATGGAACCAAACGCCATTGTGGTCCATATTTAGGGGGAAGATAATGGGAATCCCTATTGAATAGTAGATGTTTTCTTGCTCTTTCCCCTAAACTAAATTCCAACACGGCACCCAATAACAAACCATGTGGTTCTCAGGTCATTGTTATGTACTATAATTTCCAGACTTAATTCTGAATCCATAAGACATTAGAGAGCTAAACAATGGGCAATAAAATTGACAGGAAATTTAAGGAAATTCTGGGGATTGTGTGAAACATCTATACTCAGAATAATGAAATAGAATATATAGACATATGCCTTCTTTCTTTAGCATGTAATGTAGCCTATTTTATTTTATATTCATGTGTATGCATAACGGGGATCCGGAATTTTCGTCACCCGGTGATTTCCTCACATTACATTTTGTCACTGCAACATTTTGCTACCGATTCACTTTTGTCATCACCATATTTTGTCACCAAATCACTTTTGTCACCACCATATTTTGTCCCAATTTAATTTCCTCATCACTATTCGCCATCACAATTCCTCCCCCCCCTCTTCGTGTAGGTTCCCTTCATGATACCTATATAAAACTATACGTATTCAAACAGAGAGGCTATCAGGAGAACATCCGAAAACACTCAACTAAGTAGCCAGCTTCATTCCTTGGTTGCATTGGCCTCTGTATCAGAGAATGATGTAGTTCACGCCTTCGATATTCTCCAAGAAAATGTTATGGATGAGCTAAACCAAATCTTAGATTACTTTGAGGATAATTATGTCATGGGTCGTAGACGTGGCATAGGTAGACAGCAGCCCATGTTCTCTCCAAATACATGGAATTGTTACATTCGTACAAGGGAAAACCTGCCCAGAACAACAACTACTTGCAAAGCGTGGTATAGACGTCTCAATACTTTAACGGGTAGAGTACATCACTCCTTTTACCATGTCCTTCAGTTGCTATAGAAGGAGACTGCAAGGATACATCAGGACATCGAGAAATTAGAAGCAGGTCAGTCTTCACTCAGAAAAATGAAGAAATGAAACTTCAAAATCCATGTTAATACAGAGCATTAAAATTATTATACAGTGATGGTTTTGGACTCATAATGAAAACAGCTTAAATGTAATGCTCTGTATTATTTTGGTGACGAAATCCCCTCAGTATCCAAAAAAAAAAAAATTATGACAAAATCTATTTGATGATGAAAATATCTTCGGTGACAAAATCTCCTCAGTGACAAAAGACATGATGACAAAATGTATTTGATGACCAAAAAAACTAATGACGAATTATAACGGTGACGAAATTTCGGGTTACGAAATGCCCTAGACCCTACATAACGCATAATATACTGTACGGAGTATTCAGTACTTCTGTGATTATTGTGTGGAAAATCTCTATGACAATAAAAGAAAAGAAATGGGAAGAGAAACAATTGAAAGGTACCATACGCTGCCGCTCGTCTTTGCAAGAGAATTTGAGACTAAGTGGAAGTGTCTGTGAGCTCAAGGCTGTTGGCCATTCGTCTCACTCCGATTCCCGCAGTTTCGCCTGAAAAACATAAAGGAGAGAAGCTAAAAAATTGACGAAATCTAATTGCTGTCACGTGAGAGGGAGGAAGTGAAAGTGAAATAAGGGAAAATTGGAGGAGAAATAATTAAAAGGTATGCAATCACTCTTTCCTGGAAGGATGTGTAGGGCTGAGAAAATTGTTCCGTGGCCGGGCATCTAACCCGAGACCTTTAGCTGAGCGTGCCAACGCTGGTTTAATTTACGGTGCTTTACCAACTGCGATGGTTATTAAAACCAAATGGGACAAAAGTAGCTATTTCTGTACATACAAAAAAAAATCCAATTTTTGTAGGGCTTACTACAGTGTGTATACTAACTGGCTCCGCAGTGAAACAAGCGGCAGTATTCGACCCGGCAGCAATGTTAAAGTTTGTACTGTGTAGCGTCTGGTTTGAACACACAGTAATATTACACCTCCTCTCTCGCTCTCTCCCACCCTCCACAATTCAATGCGGCCAAAGTCATTGACTCTACCTGCACGATACCAACACAACTGTTCGAGTCCCCGCGTTCTGCTTGCCACTTCTCCTGTGGAGCCAGTTAGTATACGCACTGTATATCTTTTCTTGCACTTTTCTATTTATAGAGAAATGTCTGGTCTGCAGTTCACTTGTCTTACATGTACATTACATCTTAATCTTCTAACTAGTGGCAGGATGTGAAATGCTTTCCTTATCTGCACTGTTTTTTTTTTTTTTCAAAATTGTGAGTCAAAATATATTTGTCATTTCCGCTCCATGGGGGCGGAAGTGAAAGTGAAAGAAAGGGTAATGGGAGGAGAAGAATAAAGTGTATAAGATTTGCTGATGATATGGCGTTGTTAGCAGAAAAGGAGATGATACAAAGGGATATGCTACTGGAGCTAAATGACAACTCAAAGCAGTATGGATGAAGATATGTGCAAACAATACGAAGACCATGGTTATCGGGAAAAAAATAAAGAAGGTAAACGTGCTAATTCGAAATAAGGCAGTGGAACAAGTGGACAACTTCAAATACTTTGGGTGTACTATAAGTAGTAGAGATGAACAACGATAGAGAAAACGAGACTAACAGCGCCCGCAAAGCCGAAAACCCGCACGACAATGTTGTATTACATCGCGTCCTTGACGTAAAGACTGGTTGTGAGTCTTCCCGTGCTCGTCGATATTTTGATCAAATCCCGAAGTCCCGAAGTCAGCAGTTGTTTATACCTGACTGAACTTTTATCTATTTTGGCAACTGTTATATATGTATAAACAATCAAGTAGCTTACTTGAAACATCTCTATCTTTCAGTGTATAGGTAGGCTAATAATCCGATCCCCAGTCTTTATTTAATTACTAGGCCCTTATTAAAAGGCTAGGAATTTTCTTTTCATATGTTTAAGATCAAGTGTGCAATCTCAAGTAAAAAGATATTAATGTCATGTTTTATGTTTCTTAGAAATGCAAATTTATTCGAGAATTTTTTTTTTTTTTTTATTTATATAACCATAGGTAATGTCATATAATAGAACCAGAACATTTTGATAACTAAGTTACTGTTCTGTTTTGTCTTTTTGTCTCATTTAAACATTTGTGTTATTTATTTCAATGATGTATGTTATTCAAAGTTACGAAATCTTTCCAAGCCGACTAAATGCTATTTCGAGAATGACGAGCGAGACTCGAAGCGCAGCGGGAATGACGAGCCGAGACTCGAAAGACAAATGCAGCGAACACAGCGAGCGAGAGCGGCAGTTAGTTTTGTTCATCTCTAATAAGTAGTAACATAAGCTGCTGCCAGAAAGTCAAACGGAGGATAGAAATAGCAAAGGAAGCTTTTAATAAAAAGAGGAGCATCTTCTGCGGACCTCTGAAAAAAGAATTAAGGAAGAAACTAATGAATTGTTTTGTGTGAAGTGTGGCATTGTATGGAGTTGAAACGTGGACATTACGACGAAGTGAAGAGAAATGTCTAGAGACATTTTAAATGTACTTTAGATATGGAGAAGAATGGAGAGTGTGAAATGCTAGAAGAGTGGGCGAAGAAACAATAATGCTGAAACTGATCAGGAAGAGAAAAAGAAATTGGCTGGATTACTCACTGGCTAACAAGAAACTGCCTACTGAAGGATGCACTGGAAGGAATGATTAATAGGAGAAAAGTTGGTTGCAGAAGAAGATATCAGATGGTAAACAATATTAAGATATGCCTATGATCCATAAGCGGAGACTAGGAGAGAAGGCGGAAAATAGAAGAGATTGGAGAGTGCTGGATTTGCAGTGAAATGCCTGTAATGGCTACAAAACCATGAATGAATGATTTTAAACTCTTCTCGTGACGTTGGTAGCACTGAGGCGTGAAGTATATTTAATTATACATGTTTCACATGTGATTTATGATGCACGAGAGGAGATTATGTGATACAATTTATCACTGTTCTGCCTTCCCCCCCCCCACCGCCTTTTTATTCACGTTTTGTTCATTCTTTATGTGGTAACCCATAATCTCACCCCAGCCTAAAGCAACATAACAATATATATGTTGACCCCATTTCTAGGAAGTAGAGTTGTTTCTTCTAATGCGACGCTCGGGTCTATAACACAGAACGACTGATTCTTCTCGATATCAGCAATCGAGCATTTACTTGAAGAATCGACAGGCTGGAAGTTATAAGAGCTCCGTCTTCTCAGTACTTGTAACTTCTACCCGGCAAATGAAATTGACTGCGAGAACCGAATGTGTTCCTACGAGGAAAGAAAGTTTCGCTATATTTCATAAACTTTCTGTCCAGAGATACTCTTAACTCGTACAGTATTATTACAGTATCTTCTAGAATGAGTGGCGGGCAATAACGAAGAGAAAGTTGGGATGATTTATGGATAATAACAGATTGGTAGATCGCAACTCACGCGCATCCGTGTAGAATAATTAGATGAAGTCATCCTCAGGTAAGATTATGTGCTTGCTGAAATGAAACTGTTGAACCACTTAAATAACCATAGTAACGTTACACTGACATGGTTAGACTGGATTATGGGTAGATATGTTTGTAGTATTTAAAATAAAAGCCCATCATTCTGTGCCCTATTTCATAAAAAGAGTAATTTGACTAGTGCCAAGCTGACAGAGCAATCACAGACAAGTGACAAGTTGAGTAAATTTCAATTATTAAAATTTGTTTACAAGATTAATTATAGTCTACGTTTTACAGGTAAGATGGCAGATCACAATACAGCATTGCTTCATAAAATCACATGAGAGAAGAAAATATGTTTTGGTGATAAAAAAAAAACATGGAAGAAAATTACTCTGTCCGTTGATAAAGCATTAATTCCGCCAGTGCTTCGTATAAATTTACCTCCAAATATAGTTGAAAGCCTTTCCGCTTTTGTTGAGGTTAACCTGAATTTTATATCATACAAGTGCAGCTCTTAAACGTGGTGCTAATTTCGGCCCAAGACTTTATAATAAAATTACAAACCATTTTCCAAATTTGAAATATTTTAAAATTGAAGATTTTAAAAAAGAAATTTATAAAATTATTCATGATATATAATATTAACAAATGTGTGTATTTTTTACCTTTTATTTCTGTCGACTATATCCATGTTTTTATTGAATATCACTGGCTTCTGTCTGATTGTCAATTTATATTAAATGTATTTTTTCATACTTTTCTCTTTCTTCTTTTTTTTTTTTTCTTTGCTCTTGTATGTTATTTATTGGCTTGAATTAAGTTACTCACTGTATTTAGTAAACTGTCCTTGTAAATTGTATGTTACAGACCCTATTATTGGCTAAGACCACACCGTATATATCTTTGTTACCAGATCCGTGAATGCCACTTCCTAGAACTCTTTTTCGCTATATTTTGTGAAGAATTTAACACGATTTCTATACATTCTAAGTCTATTATTGTATATTGAATACTTCTTCATCTGAAGACGATAAACTTATTTTGAAGATTTATAATATTGCTGTACTGCAATAATCACCATAGTCGCCGTCTCTAGTAATGTAAATATTTCTAATATATCTAGTAGAGTTTGTTATTTCAATGAAAGCAGCTGAAAACTGAAGGTTAATGCATTCTTTTGATAGTTCTGCGCATGTAGAAAGAGTTACAGATTCCGTATTCTCCGAAGACAAGTTAGTTAATCTCTCAAGGTTAAGTTAGTAAGTGATTTAAAGAATCATTAGGTCTACTGAATGTTCGTGAAACTAGTTTATAATATAGACTCATGTTTAATCATAATCACCATCATCCAATAAGAATTAAACCAAATGGTTCATTCCGGCTACACGTAATATAGCTGCTAAAGCCATATTTTCCGTGGACGTCCCTGGTCTCGTTTTTCCTCTCTCGGGTGGTAGTTTAAGCACATATATATAGTCACGAAGCTCAATACGTAGTAAATATGCATCCATAGATAGCTGCTAACCACTAGGATCGCTAATATCGCCTCATTACAGACAATACGAAATAGTACCGGCACAGTCTATTGTTCCTAGCACCCTCACAACTCAAGGTTCGTGACTGTATATACTAGACTGCGGTTTAAGCTTCTCCAAGACATTCTGTTAGTACTCATTCTACTGGCATGCTCTTACTTCTTCCTATAGGCCTCTATTTTATCTTTTAAACTGAATATTCGTAGTTCGTTTGGAATGTCTTTATTGCGTTTTTTTATCCACTAAGTGTATCCCGCCACAAATAGCAGATGGGGTAAAGTTGCCTATTTCCGTGATATCCCTAATCCCATGATACTTTTTTTTTAAATTGAATGTCAGTCAAAGCTTTACCGTTCGAGTATAGCGCCAGATATCTTTCTCGAAAGATTGCATCTTTCACGTACTTTTGAGACATCGGTGAACTTCCTAGCAAGATATCCAAACCCGTGACATTCAGTGAAAAAATATATCACGGAATAAGGCAACTTTACCCTATTTATTTTCAGCAGCTTCAGTTCTTTTTATTGTTTGTTAAATTCAGGGTCCTTGTTTCAGAGCCATATAAAAGCGCAGGCACGGCTAATAGTTTGTAAAATTTCAGGAGAGTTTCCTCTCGTGCTTATCTTGCCAATGTTATTTTGAAGGTATCACATAAATATTGGGAAGCTTGTAGTTTATTATCTATATCTTTTCCTCCATTAAACCTATAGATACTTCTAAATAATTAAAATATTCTTTGCACGATCGTATCTTTTGTTGTATTTACAGTTATTGTTCTTAGACCTTGAAAGTTAGAATTCCTACACAGAAACGTCTCCCTATAGGTATCCTACAAGCAAAACTCAGCTCGGACTCCTCGCGCGCATGCTATACCCCTCTTACACCCCTGCAGTAGGCGTGAGAGCATGCTGGGAACGGGAGCATACGTCAACTACGCAAGACAGTCACGCCTGTTGGTTTCTGCGCACTGAGTTTTCCTTGTTGAATGCATATAGGGAAACCATTCTTCATAATATAAATGTATACTGAAATAGGTCCATTACATTGCACTTATTGTTACTTAGTTACCATTAGAGTGCAGTTTTGCGAAGACTTTGAAATAATATTGCTCTAAATTTTCAATGCAAATATATTGTAGGCCTATTTGCAATTTTAAAAATATGGTCGTGCAAAAAATGTTCTACAATATGCATTTGTGAAGTGCATTACAAACTCTTGTATACTATTTTTTATTCTAATATTATGTCCTTTAATATATTTGGCTCGTTTATCTTTGCCCCTTTGGGCCATACATAATTTTTGTTTTTGTTAAAGAGAATCTTCAATGAATACCTAAATATTGTTCGAGAAACCGGCCAGTAGTGGATAAAAACCTACATTTTAACCAAATTTAAGGAAAGTAGTTTTAATTTCGAGCAGAGTGCCCGCTCTCCGTCGTCTGAAGTGTTTGAGCTTTGAATTTGTTTCCAAATATTTAGTTGAGCACACTGGAGAAGCATTTTTTTTCCCCCTCCAGAGTCTCTGTGGGGAAAATCTCTCAATATGAATGGGTGCAGCGGAGCGTTGTGGTGTGTGTGTATATATATTTTTTTATCGGTATTGCTGATGCTTTGTTGCCGTCTCGTCTCATGTAGACAGACAGGCGAGCACCGACGCTGGGCGGCGTTGAAGCAGACAAACTGACTTGGTTTGTTTGGAGTGTTTTAAGCCGTCAACTGTTTTACTATTTCACAGTGAAAAAGCATTTAGTTGCCTCAAACAGTCCTGTACCTGCTCACACCTGGGTAATTCACTCTTCCCACACCCTTTAGAGTTCTACACTACACTGACTCTTTCTAAACAACCCCTCACACCATACAGTACGTTCGGTTGCAATGAAACTAGCAACTTCCTGCTCGTTAGATAAAGAGTAAATTCTGCATGATATTGTAAGAGCGAATGGTGATGGAAGTCCTTCATTTACCGCAAGTTATCAAATACACACGCTGTTCCGAAATTATACGATACAGGGACAGTTGAGGAAGCCTGAAATACAGTAAGAATTCATTCATTCATAGTTTCCTGCCCAAGGACAAGTCTTTCATCGAAAATCCAGCATTCTACAGTCTTCCCTATTTTCTGTCTTCATCTTAGTCTCCACATAAAACCCATAATATTGTCTATCATCTGTTATCTTCCCTTGCCCCGAACTTTTCTACTCTTCACCATTCCTTCCAGTGCATCTCTCAGTAAACAGTTTCTTCTTAACCAGTGATTCAGTCAATTTCTTTTTCTCTTCCTGATGAGTTCAGCATTATTCTTTCTTCTTCATCTACTCTTTCTAGCACGGCTCAGTTTCTTTTATGTCTGTCCACTTCACACGCTCCATTCTCTAAATGTTTTAGTCGTTTCTCTCCACTTCGTCGTAATGTAAATATTTCTGCCTCATACAATGCCACATTCCACATAAAGCACTTCACTAGTAGGTTTGTTCGCACAGCAAGTTTGTGATGGTTTGAGAACTATTTGCAAACTGCCCCAACTTCATCTAATGCGCATGATCGGTTTGAAAACCAATTTCAAACCATCCGTGATTTGAGCTGTACGAACATATTTCCAAACTGGTTGGAACCACTGCCGTCTAGATACTTATTTGAACTTACGACAGCAGAATCAATTACTTAAAATATTGTAATACTTCAAATTGTTGAGAGAGATTCTCTGCTACATGGCGGGTTACACGAAAATAATAAATTCGCTGTTATTGTATCTAGGGAAAATATGTTGAAAATAAGTTTCATTTTAGGGTCTGTCTCTTTCCTCAGATAATTCCACAAAGTCTAACTCATCCCCATTGGATATATATTACATATCGTTATCACTATAAGTGTTTGAATCAGACATCTGAAAGAACAATTATAGGCCTAAATTAGCCTAACTTCTATTTTAAAACACTCCCGGAAAATAATTTTATTACAATTAATCTGCTGTGCGAACAAACCTAGTATCTTTACTTCTTTTTCCAAAAGTCCGCATAAAATGCTCATTTTTTTATTAGAAGCTTCTTCTGTTATTGCTATCCTCCTTTCGCTTTTTGACAGTAACTCATGTTACTACATATAGTACATCCAAAGTAGCTATTTGAAGCTGTCCACTTGCTCTACTGCCTCATTTAGAATTTATACATTTATCTCCTTTATGTTTCTTCCGATAACCATGGTCTTCGGCCTCTTTGCATTTATCTTCATCCCATACTGCCCTCAGCTGTCATTTAGCTCCAGTAGCATATCCCTTAGTATCATCACCTCTTCTGTTAACAACGGCATTTCATCAGAAAATCTTATGCACTTTATTCTTCTTCTTCCTACTATCACCCGTCCTCTGGTTTTTAAAACAGTTTCTTATCAAATTCTTCAAGTAGTTCAGGGCTGGGCACCAAGAGCGAATTATACTATCTCACGGGGAGCCATATGACTTCTCTTCAAACCCTTTCTTCCCAGCCCCCAGCCGAATACCGCGCAGCGTTGATGCCGTGACGGATGAATATTAAGCGTCCCCGTTTAGAGTTTGGATTCGCTCCCGGTGCCCAGCCTTAGTAGTTGTTGAACAGAGTAGATGATAAAGGGCATCTTTGTCGTACTTCTCTCCCTATTCGCCTACTCTTTGGTATTTCTTCTCCTATCTAGAGTTTGACTCGTTTCATAGCCTTCTCTATTTCCAATCCACGCCTGTCTTCTTCAGGATCCCCATAAGTTTATTTAAGTCCAGTCTGTCAAAAACCTTTTAGATCCACAAATGCTATAGGTCTATAGGTTACACTTATTTTTTTTTCTAAGTATCTTTCGTCCAGTGTTCCCAACTGTATAAAGTTTAATTGCAGATTTTCGTAAAAGGGAACAATCTGAAAGATTATATGTATGCATATACAGAGTGTTTCCGAGGTGGGATGATGGCGAAGGGCACATGTATCAATTTGAGATGAGAAACCATGACTGAGTCGAAAGTTATAAGCAAAAATAGTTGTGTGGAAATGGAATTGTAATTTGGCACCACGTGCCCTCCTTCCCTTAACCTTTGGAACAGCCGTGGAAAGATGGTATAGGCCGGATATCTCCTACGTGGGTACTTGACCCGATACAATCTATGAGCTTGTCTCTTGTTCCCATTGGCTCATCCGTATTCGAAAATCAGGTCTGCTTATTCCGCTCTCGTGTACTCCTCCATTTCACTAGGACTGATCGACTGGACACTGTAACTTGTACACATACACTGCTATCTACAGACGTGCATATCAGGACCTACCATGTCCCTTACACATTACGCTATCTGCATTGCTTTAGAATAGTTTCCTGTCCCCATCCCTCAGACAGCGCACTGAATGGAATACTGTAAGTAGACAACGTAAACAACGTCAGATGAATACAGTATGTGTAAGGTGTACAGATAAATACACATAAATAAAGTGTACAGAGGAATAAAATTATTTCATTTCTACAGAAATATTTTTGCTTGTAACTTTCGACTCGGTCATTTCCGGAGCAAGGTTCCATATCTCAAATTGATACATGTGCCCTTCGCCATCATCCCTGAAAGTTTGTAACACCACCTCGGAAACACTCTGTATATGTTTTTATGTAAATTTGTGAAAAATTAATTACACACATTTACTTAAAATAATGAGAGATTATTTGTCTCTATCTTAAAAAACAGTTAAAGAAAATAGACTGTGAACAGTAATAGGGGAAGTCCGTGTAACTTGGACCAGTGTGTAACTTGAGCCACCGATGCAATCACTATTTCCGGGATAGTTTGCAAGGTACTTTATACAGCGCTTTGAACCTTCTACATGGTAGGCAACTGTCCATAAATCTCATAATGAAGGGTTGGCTTGACATGGTCATAACGGTGTCGAACATTCTGTCCCCAAATTCTTCAAATCTTTTCACAATAGTTTGACAGCGTGTTGTGCGAAGACGTTAAGAAATACAAGACTGCCTTATACATAGGATGAAATACCAGTGTTTGAGGTAAGTTGAGTGAAATTTATATCAATGTTTGTAAAGTAGTTTTTACGTAAATAATTTTTAAGTGTTTCTTTTACAATGCGTGTAAATTGAACCATCACAAAGCGTGTAACTTGAGCCAATGCTAAAATGTACCAACCCTTACAATATAACAAATTTAGAAGATAAAATTGTCCATTATGTCTTCACTAGTGTGAATTTCCAAAAATCAGAGGTCAGTGGATGAAAATTTTGTAAGGACATATAATTATAATATTATTTATATAATATTATATAAATAATAATATTATAAAACATTACTTTAGTTCATTTCAATGTTAATAATATTTTATTTCTTAAATTATGTAATAAGACTTCGTTTCATTTGGTGGGTCGACAATTACAACTTTTTAGCGAATTCTGCTTTCGCCATTTCTTTACAGATGACTACAAGACAGGCAAGAAAAGCGAAGGGAGTGTTTGGGAAGTGGAAAGAAGAAAATCTGCAACTCGGTTTAGTTGCAATATCGGAAGGGGTTGGCGTCAATGAGGCTGCACGAAGGTATAATATACCTAGTGCCACCCTTAAAAGATACAACAAAAGGAAGGATGCTAAAATTAGACAGCCCGGTCACCCACTTGACTTGTCACAAGAGGTGGAAAATGATCTTGTGACACATCTTCTGCAGCTAGAAAAAATGTTCTATGGGTAAATACATTACAACAAAATGTATATTAGGGCCTACATTAGGCCTACAACTTAATTCAATCAAACTTAATATAGGCCTAATACTTAATCTGCTTATTCTTTAATTTCAGACTGACACAGAGAAGTGTTATGCAATTAGCATACGAGATTGCAGAGAAGAATAAACTTGCCACTCGGTTTAACAAGGAAACGAAGTCTGCCGGCAAAGAATGGTTTTCCGGCTTTATGAAGCGCCATCCCGAACTTCGCCTTAGGCAGCCAGAAGCCACATCACTTGCCAGGGCTTCAGGATTCAACAGGGTTGTAGTCGGCAAGTTCTTTGACACATTGGAACAACTTGTCGACCAACACAAATTAACTGCAGTCAGAATATTCAACATGGACGAGACATCCCACACTGTCGTTCAACGCCAAGAGAAGATTCTGGAACAGAGGGGAAAACATCAGGTTGGAGCCATTTCTTCGTGTGAGCGAGGTCAGAATGTTACAGGAGTGTATGCCATGAGTGCGAGTGGCTTCTTTGTACCTCCTATGCTGATTTACGATAGGAAAAAAATGATGGAGTCTCTCACATTTGGAGCACCTCCTAACACCATCTTCCGCTGTCAGGATAAGGGATGGATGGATTCTGACACATTCTGTGAATGGATTAGGCACTTCATTAGAACTGTCAAACCCGGCCCTGAGGAGAAAGTATTGTTGATTTTAGATGGTCACAGTAGCCTTACGCAGTCGCTGAAAGCGATTGAGATCTGCCGTCAGTACGGTGTGATTATGTTATCTCTACCGTCGCACTGCACGCACCGTCTCCAACCGCTGCACGTGTCGTTCTTCAAACCTCTGAACACATTCATGTCAGCTGCCATATCAACGAAGATGAGGGCACTTCCAGGACAGCAGCTGAATGTCCAGCACATTGCCTCACTGGTAGGAGTGGCATTCCACAGAGCAGCAAATATGCAGATTACAATGAATGGCTTCAGGTACACTGGTCTTTGGCCATCACCATTAGTATCTCGGGCAGCAGAAGTGGAAGGAGCAACAACAGCAGCATCAGCAGAGAAAAAGATGGGAGACAATGTGGAGCTACTTTCTGGTCTCACAGAATATGTGTCAGTGAAGGAAATAAGCCCTTTGCCTTCGTCTTCAAAATCTGGACAGAGAAAATCCGGAACGAGATACAATGCATCTGGCGTGGTGCTGACCGCTACGCCACACAAGAATGCTCTGCAGCAACAATCAGATGGGAAGGCCGCAAAGAAGAGAAAATTATTTGATTCGAAAGTTAAGGTGACATCCAAAACACGCTGTGTTATTTGTGGTGAAAGTGAGAACAAAGACTGGATTCAGTGCAATCGGTGTGGAAAATGGGCCCACGAAGAATGTGCAACAATTACAAATGAACTATTTTATTACTGTTGTATGTGAAATCATTGCTTGACACAAATTTTTGTTTGAATAAACAACATTATAGGAGTTAAATGTGTTTAATATGCCTGGTCCAAGTTACACGATCCTCTGGTTCATGTTACACGACCCTGGCTCAAGTTACACGGCTTCAAAATTTTGATTAAATTTTATTTTTGAAGTACTAGAATTAAAATTAGTGAAGTCTTATTCTACTTAGGGATTTATTATGGCAATCTACCATCATAAAAAATTCAGGGACATTTTTCTCAATATGATAAGTGAGTTACGGCCATTCAAACTTAGGTGGTCCAATATACACGGTCTTCCCCTATCATTGTAATAATCCATTAACTTCATACTTAAACTATTACACCTTTAGCAACAATAAAAATAAATTCAGTCATTATTTTTATGTCTTTTATTTACGCTTTCTATATCTTATTTCTTCTGGGATAAAGAAATTGAATTGTTAGGTAAGGTAAAACGTATAATGAGAAACTATGTGTCACATTCGTGAGACTAGCCATTGCTGCGCATGACCGTGAATAGCTGCAAGGTTGCCGCGAGTGGGAAAAGATGCGTTACACCACGAATTAGCGAACATGTGAATAGTGACTTTATTCATGCTAAATTTTCTAAGGCAGTTTGATCAATTCCGCAACTTAGTATACAGTAATTAATTGAATTGGGAATCAGGTTTCGTCTCAAATCTTTACAAAACTAACATTTCTTCGAAATTCTGCAAATTTAGTCGATATATAAAAAATGTTTCCCATAATGTTATTCATTTGAGTGATATGTAAGAGAAAGTCTTACAATTTACACTGCACTGCTTATTTTGTTTAGTGCCTATGCATTCTATATATAAATTCGAACTGATAATAATCTGATGATTTTAGGAATTTTTTTTTGTTTTATTTCCCACTATTTCGTAATATTTAAACCTGAGAATTATTATAAATGGGGCTGTTACAATATTTGTGCTGCTATTGTTTCCATTCTAACACAATCCGTGACTCTGAACGAATGTTTAGCTTTATTAATGTAATTAATTCGGCAGAGGCCATAAAAGCATCACATGGGCGCACGTGGTCGTTACTAATTTAACGTTCTGAGTATAGGTGTATGAATTCGCGGTCTTTCTGTGAATTGTGTACAATTTTATGCTCCAATTAATACGATGTTATTAATATTAATTTATAATAATGCTTTGTTAGCGTTTCGCATTGGAATAACTTTTTTATATATTTCGGTGTGCAACTGACATTACTATATGTAAAAAAAAAAAATATAGTCTGTGCAAAACAGAGGGGATCAAATTATTATACAGTTTTATATAAAATGGTGTCAAATTTTGCAGTATTCGATGATGATAATGATTATGATGATGACTGTCATCTAAATATAGGTTGATCAAAATATATGGTCATATAATAATAATAATAATAATAATAATAATAATAATAATAATAATAATAATTTATTGAGGTGTTTCACAAAAATTTGAAGTTATACATGGGTCATTTAATAATTAGTGGCAACATTTGAATTAACAACAAAGAAAACATTTTGGAACAGTGACATTGTTGTAGTGCTCAGAAATAATCTCCTCCAACATGAGGAACCGCCTCCACACCTCAGGTAGACGACGGATGCCATCCACAGCGTCTTGTACTAATCTTCGAAGAGACTGCTCTACTGCTGCTATAATTGTCCGTCTCCTCTAACCGCAACCTCGAGCACAGAAATGCATATATAAGTTGCCGTTGAATAACATTATGTATATTATTAACAAGTTACCGCTGAATAACATTATGTAATATAAGTTATTTGTATGCTTAAGTTTTAAATTGTAAAATATTAGGGCTACAACATATTCGCGCATGTAGTCGGCACGCTTGCTTCGCGCCAATATGGTATATTACCTGTAGATGACGTCACAGTGGACTACATAATCAGTCTTTTTAAATATATCAAAGCTTTATTAACAAATGATAAAGAAACAGTTAAACTGTAAGTTAGATGAAATCTTAATACAGATTTCAAAAATCGTGTTTGCATACATATTTCAGTCGCAATACATAGGCCTATAGATTCAGCTCTTGTACTTCGGTCGTGACAAGAGATTGGAGATAGGGAGTGAGAGGAAATTGTCTCGGTTTCAGTAATCCTGTAACAATGTTTAAAATATTTATTAGCCTATTGAAGGAAAATGAATTGCGTAGACTATTACGTTTATTACACTTTTACTACGTCATACTACCTTTGACTAACAAAACGGTACGGACCGATGTGTTTCAACCAACCACGGCTGCTTATCCTACAATTTTACCACCTCCCTAGCATTTGTTTCTTTGTTTGCCAACATTCTACTTTCATTAATTGTATTTTTTAAAAAGGATTCATGTTTATTCCGTCATCCTTAATTAAAACTTTTCTATCACTTACCTTATTTATATTATGTTATAGCTTCTGCTGTATGATTTTATGGGCAGTCACGTATCCACACCTGTGGAGTAACGGTCAGCGCGTCTGGCTGCGAAACCAGGTGGCCCGGGTTCGAATCCGGGTAGGGGCAAGTTACCTGGTTGAGGTACGAGCAAATGCTGGGTAACTTTCGGTGCTGGACCCCGGACTCATTTCACCGGCATTATCACCTTCATATCATTCAGACGCTAAATAACCTAGATGTTGATACAGCGTCATAAAATAACCCAATAAATATATATATATGTATATATATATATATGTATATATATATATATATATATATATATATATATATATAGAGAGAGAGAGAGAGAGAGAGAGAGAGAGAGAGAGGTATAATTGGAGTGGAATGTAACTGTTTTAATAAAATGAAACTGACTCAACAAAGCTTTCTTGACTAGTAATCGCACATAGAGTTCAATGAAGATTGTATAGTTGGCACAACTGGTTACAAGAGAACAACTGATCATAATGCACTAATGCTATCTAGTGGAATATTTGTAAGGAAGAGATGGTACAATAATACATTTTCAAGACAATTAATAGTTTATTGTATTAGAATATTTTATTTCTTCTAATCTTATTGTATTAGAATATTTTATTTCTTCTAATCTTTATATACTTTCTTCTAATCGTGCAATAGTCAGTTAAATCCCAGTCGAGTTTTGATTGCTATAGATAAAAGGATCTTTATTTTTTGCTCTTTAATTTACTGTACACATAGGTTTGTGTTGTTTATCTTTTACAAGTACTGAATTACTGACATTTAGCAATGATAACGCACCAGAGTGACTTCTATTTTCTGTGTAGAGCAGGCTCGTAGATAAATGTTATTAAACGTTAATAAGTAAATAAATAAATGCTCAATAAGTAACAATTTATGGAGTTATAAAATAATGGACACAAAAGTAGTATGGCCAAAAAATAAAGATGAACACATGATTTACAGTTCCACTGCAAATGAGAAAGAGGCAAAATATAAGGTCATACTATTATTGTAAATAAATAGAAGTAGGGTATTAAATATACTGTAGTTTAAGATAACATCTTCATTTTAAATCCAAATAAGGCCACGGCAAATGCGTTTCTCGCATCTTTCATTTGGTCGAACATGTCTGACTTCATTTCGTGGAGTTTAAAATTGGCTCACGTAACTTATAACAGTTTTCAGACCGGCGCGGCGCACGAATTAACACCTGACGATCGCATTAAAGTGGGGTAAGCTGGTTGTATGGGGAGTAGATTGTCCCGTATAAACTGGAAACATTCACAAACAGGTAATTCTTTCGTCTGGAAAATATCCGTTCGCCTCGCAGAGACAAATGGAAAAGACTCGGTGATGGACCGTTGGAGGGGACGTGGAGGAGAGAGAGAGAAATAAAAGCGAAGTGAAGCGGTGCGGAATGTATCCAATTTACTTGGACTCCGCTGTACTTACCTGTCCCATAACGGCGCGATGGTGGCGACATCGCACGGGCGTCCATCAAGTTGTATTGTGTCTCTGGGCCGCAGCTGTTGTCGACGTAACAATTTATACCGTAGTCTGGCCTTGCTGCGGTATCTGGGTTCGTTGCCCCGTGCAGTGGTGCATGGTAGTGGAGGCTGTTACCACATTCAAGCCATCTAAATTGGCATTCAGTAGTTATATCTACAATGTTGTCCATTTCATTATTTTAATATTGCTCTTCTACGAATTTCTGCTTTCTGTAGTGACCCACACCGCGCAAACACGGACTGGTTTTGATAACATTTTTCAATATTTGTTTTACGAACTTAACGTTCGATGTGATGTGGGTGATGTGTAAAATTTATAATTTATACAATTTTTAAGATAAAGACTTTATATTTTGTACACTTCGTCCCTTTGCTTAAATATTCTTGCATATAAATTTCATTGTGATCAGATGAATTATTTTTGAGTTATTCAAATTTAAGAAAAATAATTTGTGTGTTTTCAAAATCTATCTCCTCATGCATCGCTCTTTTTTACAGCATCTCAGATATGGTTAAAAAAGAATTACGTAACCAAAATTTGAAATTTACATCTCTAAATGGGAGACAAAAATTAAAAAGAAATGCAACTTCAAAATTTAAAGTTTTAGTGTCCACTAAATATGTTTTATTTCTTAATTTCAAAATTATTCAGTTTATCAAAAAAGTGATTCTCTATTTTGTTAACCACAGTTATAGAACATCCAGTAAAAATTTCATGTTCCTAGCATCAAAATTGTAAGAGCCTTTAAACTTCGAACACAACGAAATGTGCTGGAAAAACAAGCGTGAGAAAACAGCTTGTAACATATGCATGAAATTAAAGTTCATGGGTGCAGCCATTTATACACGATGTTTCCGGGCTGGCGTTCATGGATGATGGGAAAGGGCACATGTATCAATTTGAGATAAGGAACCCTGGTCTGGAAATGACTGAGTCGAAAGTTATAAGCAAAAATAGTTGTGTGGAAATGGAATTGTAATTTGGCACCACGTGCCCTCCTTCCCTTAACCAATGGAACAGTCGTGGAAAGATGGTATGGGCCGGATGTCTCTTACGTGGGTATTTGTCCCGATACAATCTGTAAGCTTGTCTACTGTTCCCATTGGCTCATTCGTATTCGAAAATTATGTCTGCATATGCCACTTTCGTGTACTCCTCCATTTCACTTGGACTGATCGATTGGATCAGGTATGCTCATTCTCTGACTCGCGATTACGTTCTGTAATCACAACCTTCGAATGTAGAGCGTGCTGTTCCTCGTTCGAAGCTCGACGGATGGCTGCAGAAGGCAATTCAAGTACTTACTAAACGCACGAACAGTGCGGGACAATGACACAATCAAAACCTTCTGTAAGCAAACGATCATTCCGTACATTGTGGGAGGAAGCCTATTTTTGTTGTACGTTCGGTGAAAACGGAAAGTGATTACTATATTGTAAGGTACTGTCAGGAATACTACTGAGCAACATAAAACTACATTATAGGCTCTGCTACCCAGAACATGCCGAAGTGACAGAGAAGCTGTTTTCTGTAATATAGCCTATTTTCATATACCAACGTTATTATTATTATTATTATTATTATTATTATTATTATTATTATTATTATTATTGTGGTGATATTATTCCAGCAGAAATAGATATTTTGATAAAATAATTTTTCAGGGATGCAACGTGCACTACAGCTTCAAGAATTGAAAGCACTTCATGAAAGGACAAACATTGAAGAGAGTCGAACAATTCAGAGTCTATGTTTAGAAGCAAGTTAGCCTATGTAGTATGTTGGGAATTAGCTAAGGCACTAAAACCCTTCACGGATGGTGAACTTGTAAAGAGATGTATGGTGCCTGAACAAAATATAGTTAATTATGTCTCTGTACTGCAACAGTTCAAATGTGAATTCACAGAACATAGATTTAGTGATTTTAGACGTATGGAGATTGATATTAGTATTTTTGTTAATCTTTTCATAAATTTAGTACAATCCGTGAGAGTGCAGTTCCAGGACGAGTTATTACTAACTAACGTAGAATTCGGAACTAAATGCAGAGAATATGACTTGACAAGCATAGAATTATTTGAAAAAATGAACAAAACAAAATATTACAAGATGAGCTTATTCGTTGCCACTATGTTAGCTACCTTCGCCTCGACATACGTGTGCGAACAATTATTTTCGAGAATGAAGGTTACTAAATCCAAACATAGGTCCCGATTAACAGATGAGCATCTTTAGCGCATTGCAGTAAATTCGTTGGAAATATATTCCCGATTACTTGCAGAAAAGAATCCAGATGTTGAATAGACCCCAAAGTAGGCTATATAGTGGAATATGAAAATGATATTATCTATGATATTATTATATCATAACTATAGTCTATTAAATATAATAAATAATTTAATAACTGAATATTGCAGTGTATACTCTTTCCTTTCTCAAATTCAGTTTATTATCCATATTTGTAAGAGTGTAAGAACTATGCCACAGGCAGTGCTGCAATGTAGTTGCGGAGCCCGGTCCGTACACAGTGCGTGTTATGCAGCTCAGCATCATCCGTGTAATCGGCGCTTTTACAATTTTGAGCATACCTGGATTGGACACTGCAACTTGTGCAAATACACTGCTGTCTGCAGACGTGCACATCAGGACTGGTCATGTCCGTTACACATTACGTTATCTGTATTGCTTAGTGTAGTTTCCTGTCCCCACCACACAGACAGCGCACTGAGTGGAATACTGTAAGTAGACAACGTAAACAACGTCAGATGAATACAGTATGTGTAAAATGTACAGATAAATACACATATAAGGTGTAGGCTACAGAGGAATAAAATTATTTCATTTCCACACAACTATTTTTGCTTGTAACTTTCAACTCAGTTATTTCCGGACCAGGGTTCCTTATCTCAAATTTATACATGTGCCCTTCATCATCCCTGATAGTTTGTAACACTAGCCCGGAAACACCCTGTATATTGTGTAATTTTTATGCTTTCAAACGCCGCATAGCATTGAAACTTGCTTAACATACAGGCCTAATAAGATATTTCTGATTAATTTTTCACAAGAAATCTAAAATGCTATTTTTAACTGAAAATAACCAAAATTTCATCCGTCTCCCCTTTTAAATTAACAACTGTTACGGCTGGTTTACCAACTTTTTCAAAATTGAGTAAACTTCAAATTAATAGTATTTAGGCTATGACTGGTTTACCAAAAGTCTTTGACATATTTTCTTTAAAAAACGTCACAGTTAACAACAGTTTCGGCTGGTATCACCAACTTTAATAAAAATTTGATAACAAGCATCAAATTAACAACAGTTACGGCCTTTTCAATTTCTTAAAATTGTTATTGATAAACAACAAATTAACCCTGGAACACTTACCGGGGTGCTCGAGTACCCCAGAGGTTTCTAAAGGCGACTCAATATCGCCGGATTGGTAGGGACTCTAGTACCTTCAGTTACGAGTACTAGAATTCCTACCAGTCCAGCGATATTGTGTCGCCATCTATCAGTAAATTTAGAAATCTCTGGGGTACTCGAGCACCCTGGTAAGTGTTCCGGGGTTAATAAGTTACTGCCGATTTCTCCAGTGTTTTTCAAAATTAGAATAACAAATATCCAATTGACAACAGTTACCCTACTGCCGATTTTACCAACGTATTCAAAACTTCACGATCATACAACAAATTAGCAACTTATGATCGGTTTCACTAATATTCTTCCATATTCTATTGACAAACGCCAAATCAACAGCAGTTTCGGTCGGTTTCACCAATATTCTTCAAAATTTGATCAACGAACGTCAAATCAAAAACAACGAAAGCAGTTAATTATCTAGAAAAAGTTGTTGCAGAAAGAATAACGCTGAAACTGAAGAGGCTAAGAAGAAACTGCCTACTGAAGGATGCATTGCAAAGAATGTTGAATGGGAAAAATGTTCGGGGCTGAAGTAGATATCAGATGATAGGAAGGTGGAAAAAGAGGGAAGATTGGTGCTGGGTTTGCAGTGAAAGACTTGTTCTTGGGCGGAAAATATGAATTAATTAATTATGCATGTTATATTTTAAGAATTATTTTATTTTATCCCTTATGCTACGTTGTGGCTGGCATGGGAGATCTCCCGCCAAGGAACAAAATGCACGTAGAGTACATGCATCACAGAAATAGTGACTGACATTTATCACGGGTAGATGTCCATTGAAATGTTTCTCGTTAAAAGAAACGAACTAAGGAAACATCCGTCGTGTCTCTTCCATTTTCTCCACTAAGTACACTTTGATTAAAATTACTTTGTGACTGCACCGGAAGTATGTTTACAGGAAGCAATCACTGTTGCTATAGCAACAGCAAATCACGGCCCTTTCTGAATTGTGACGTAGTATCGTTGTTGTCGGTTCATTTTGGGTTCATTTTGTGGACAAAGCCACGCTTGTCTATTTCGTCTACTGATTGGCTTGTGCGTAGCAGTTTGCAGCTAACATAGTTTGTTCTGTTTTGTTATATAGCCTAGTTATTATTAGAGCCCAACGTTTGGTCATCGACCAACTGGAATCAGATTAGCTGTGTATAGAGTATAGCTCAACACCATGCTGCAGAGTTAGTACAATCAGCTTCTGATTAATATAGGCCTAGTGAAGTATGAGAGTATCTTGATAGCCGAGTTGCGCTTTCACTGCGTTTCCTTCAAGTTAAAGCTAACTAACTGAAGCCGTCGACATCTGCGATAAATTTAAACCTACTATTGCTTCATAAACAACTCTCCACTCATCCCACCTCACTTGTAATCAATTCAGAATTTCATATCAGCAAATAAAGTAGTGACTATTCAGAAAGAAAGAAATCCTAAGCGTTTGGAAGTTAACTTACTGATAGAAGAGTTTGAAATGAATACTTCAGTTCGAATGGGGTAAATATCAGTTATGCCATTATGTTATCAGAGCATTGAAAACCCACACAAAATGTAAACTCAAAACAGATCTTTTTTATCTTCAAATGTATTTCTTTTTACACAGTCACTGTCTTATAAAGACTTGTATAGCGTGATCTTCTTAGCTAATATTTCGTTTGAAAAACTCTAAAACCATCATTTTAAGATATTTGTAGAAAAGTACACAAAAGAAAACTTCCGTGGACTATAACAATGCTTGAATATCGTTTTGCGCCCTGATATGAAAATGTTCAATCTCTCACAAGGGAAGTTATACCAGATCAGGAAATATGGGTTTCGTCATATGAAATAACAGATGTACAGCCAATGCCACCGTTTCTGGCGTGTAAAATAAGTAATGGGAACGTTGAGAGCGAGTATCTTATCTTTGCCACAAAATGTGGGCGAGAAAGCCGACAAATGTGATTGGCAGATTGCAGATGTCACATCTGTTTAGGAGGTGGTACCACTCTCAGACGAATTGGCAACAGATGCCACTGACTGGACAGTGTACTCAAGGACACATCCCAAAAACGCGAAGTGCGAATGTCTTGTCTTTGATGCAGTGGGCAGATTATCAAGGACACGCGCCAAAAACGCTGGCACTGGATATAACTGGGTGATTCGTAGATCATGTTATAGCGGAACATTGTCATCTAATAGCGTGGCGATGTAGACATCTCTGATATTCCACATTTTCAGTTTGTACCCCTTACATTTTGAGGTTTAAAGGAGTTTTCTATATGCAAGCGTTGTGTAGTAAAGGGGAGAAATGTTTAATTGGAAACATTTTACAACAAGATCGTCAAATTATACAAATTACATAAAAACCAAAATATACAGGTCTACTGTAATTCTATAGAGTTTAGGGTTTGTTTTAAATTTAATTTTAAGTTTTGGTTTTGTCATATAATTTGTGGAGCTTTTTTTGTTACAAAAATACTCTATTGCATAGGCCTAGACTATGTAGAGAATTATTTCATATGTCAAAAGTTTACTGGAAAAATTATTTGCAGTTGTATAAAATTTTATTTATTGTGCCAACCGACTGTACCTTCATATAAGACACACGAGAGAAACGGAAGTAACTAGCACTTCTTTCCTGTGTTTAATGTACCCAAGCATTGGGCTTTAGTTATTATTGGTATTTAATTCACTGTTAAATCTATTTGTTTCGTTGTTATTGGCTTATTATTTTATTACCTATGTTTATTTTATAATTTTATTCCCACAGCTTGCTGTTTGTTTAGTTTCGAATCACACCGACAGATCTCGTGCGTGCATCAAGTACTGGAAGAGTGAAATGTACGGCAACAATACCCTAAATATGTATCAGCTAGGAATCCCAAACTAATTTTAATCAAAGTGTAGGAAATTCCTTTTTGTTGCAATAACAAGCTGCACAATGAATAGCAGCTTTGTTGGCTGAAATATATTACTGTGACGTCCCTAACTTCGAATTCGTTTTTTTTTTAGAAGCCCATTATTGCTTAGTCACTGTTGAGCCCCACAGCTATACTGTTTTCGCTGTAAGAAAAAATCCTAATGTAAACACAAGCACGTGGCTGTCATACCCGTGATTGGCTGTCAGTCGAAACACTTACACGACGCAGGAAAATATAGTCCGTATTTGGAAACTATCAGGTTGTATTATTTGGAAATAAAAAATTGAATTCTAGTTGTTAAATACAATGAAACATATACCTTCACTCATATGTAAAACGATATGTAAAAGAAAAGCTACTTTTATATTTTGTTATGTACTATGAACGCGGATGAATACCAACAATAATACCGAAGTAGTCTGTTCTTGTAACAAGCTGGCGTCATTTGAGCTCGTAGTTGTTCACGTAAGCACGGGGTACTGAAGTATCGAGCGTATTCCGAATCTCACCGGTGAACAATCCGATGGCATCACGGTGTTCCGAATTCCACCGATGACGTCATTGATGCTCCACCGGTGTCGCACCGGTGCCATCAACTTACAGAGGTGGTGGCAGTCTCCATCAGCCGCCATCAGTGAATCTGATTGGTTCTTGTATAGGGCGGGAATTAGCAGACGAATAACATCGTGCACTGTTGTGTCATGGCGGTGTGTTCTGCTTTAGTTCTGCTGTATTGTTTGTAATGAGCACAATGTAAAAACATTATGTTAATGGCTTATGAACGAACATTTCAACGGACCCGTTATTACTACCTGTTCAAGAAATAAATTGTTTATGCTATCTTTTCTTTGAACGAGATGGGAGTACGAAAATTTCGCAAAATTTTGCTAGCGTAGTACAGACAACAACTTGTACAGCCGCCATGACAGCCATCGATCCTTCCAGCAATTGTGTTCCTTATTTCGCTGCAACGTGACGTCATTGATGCCACCGGACCGATGAGATTCGGAATACGCTGATCGCTTCTGCATCCTCGGTGTGTTTGGTTATTAAACATAAGAGTAGAAACCCTCTCAAAAGCGGTGAAAAACAAATAGTCTTAAATGTATATAATAAGTTACGTGAGTTTTAATTCGAGTAATTATAAAGTAAATATTTCCTAAGCAAATGAATGCATAGTAGTGAGGGTAGGTCTACTTGACGAGTAACGGGAAATGTTTAACATGAAACAGAATGTACAACAGTAGGCGGGAACATGTACTGAGAATCTATGGCGCCAAACAGTGGCCAATGAAGCCTTACTTCAGTCACGTGCTATTGTTTATATTAGGATTTTTCTTACAGCGAAAAGATTATAATGGAGGAACTACAGTAAGCCAGTGTTAGTAAACAGCCAAATAATATCTGGTCACAACAGATCCCTTTGAACCAAATTGCGTCAAACTTGAGTCTTGCACTCTGCTGTCGACGCGTCACATAAGACGAAAGGCCTGTCAGACGCGAGTGAGACTTGGAGGAACCATGCTGGGTGCAATATCCCTCCATCACCTGCCCCTGTCACTAGCACGGGACTGCGCTCGGTGGGAAGTCGCCGTGGGCTACGCAATGCAGCGCCCTGCCACCTGCTTTCGAGCAGTATCACCGATTGCTCGATTGGTACACTCGGAACCGAGGTTCATAAACCTCATCTCGGAATTGAATCATGATAAATCAGTAAGCCTAATCGCAAATTACGCCGTGTTTTGCTTAACTGCGTTTCGGCCTCTTCCAGTACTCGTTGCAAAGACCTCTCTTTCCCATCGGTAATACAGTAATAATAATAATAATAATAATAATAATAATAATAATAATAATAATAATAAAGATTTATTTAACCTGGCAGAGTTAAGGCCATACGGCCTTCTCTAACACTCAACCAGGAGTAAAAACTGCGTTACAAAAACACTAAAAATTTACAAAGTGCACTACAATTTTACACACAAAACTGAATAAGATAATAATAATAAAATGTAAACAACAAGTAAGGAGAAATCAGACATAATATATAACATACAGAAAGAAAGAAAAAAGCATAATAAAATGTGAACAGCATGTCAAAATAAATGAGGCATACAAAGTATAAAAAAATAAGACTTATTGATGATGATAATAATAATAATGATAAAAATAAGAATAGTAATAATAATGATAATAATAATACGCCTAATAGTAATAATAATACTAATAGTAGTAATACAATTGTGCAGTACAAAGCATACAATGAATACAATATTTTTAAGTACACACAGCAAGGAAAATTATGATTATATATAGCTCAACTTATCACATTAGAGATATACCATTATCGGAAAATATGAAAACAAAAATATAAAATAAGTTAAATATCACTAGAACATAAAAAAATGTGAATACGTAGAAACATGCAATACAACACTTGTCATAATAGTAAGTTAGTTTGGCAACTCGTCATAAGATAATTTTCTAACTTGGATTTGAAAGATTTCAATGTTCGGCAGCCCTTGACTTCAGGCGGCAGAGAGTTCCAGTGAAACGAAACGCGATCGTTCCAGATTTTTTTTTCCGTTTTCACAGGTTTTTGTTTTACAAAGGGTTGAGTTTTGGCTAAACTAAAGGCTCATTCACAATGAAAATTAAACATAACGTAAGCGTTAACTTAAAAATGTAAGCGTTACGGTAAAATCAAGAACATTCACGATGGGAACATAAACATAACCGCAAAGATACTTGGTAACCATTTCCTCATATTCTGTCGTATACATCAGCGCTCCACGATTGTATACTGTTTGCAAAACACGAAAGCATAAGCATGAAAGTTTGGAGTTTGCAAACTTTCATGTTAACGTCTAACGCCAATGTTTATGACAATGTTTATGTGAATCATTGTGAATGATCCCATTTGATAACCTGGCCGCAAACTTCTGTGTTTATGTTACGGTTATGTTTAATTTTCATTGCGAATGGCTCTTAAGAATAAACTACTGTAATATGCTCACTGTACGAAGAACACAATGAAGAAATTATTTGAAATAAAAGTTGCTATAGTACATGCAAAGTGAATTTTATTTTCATAAAATTACGTATTGCATCCTCTCTCTCCCTCTCTTTGCGCCCTAGTTTCTTGGCCCCCACATTTCTTTTAAAGTGCATTGCCGCGACATTTTTTTAAAGGGAACGTTGTAGGATTTCCTTCGCGTCCTGCATCAATTTAGAGTGTAAATTTCTCCCTGATCCATCGGTTGTGCAACTGAAGTTGTGTTTGATGGAAAATAAATCAACTTCACGTTAAACAAATCAATCTTTGGATGGCAGGTAGCATTGTCTAAAAACAGTATGATCTTACGACCTTAACATTTCATTGCTCCATTAAAATTATGAAGCCACTCTTCCATGATAGAACTGGTCATCTGGGCTTTTTTATTAAATCGCACAGTTTTACTTTATTCGCACTGTTATTTAACACTGTGCCGGTATTGGCATATTAACACAAAACTCAGAATAAATACACGGAAATTTGAAACTAAATTGACACTACACTACAATTATTATTCACAGTTTTATTCTATTCGCACTGTTCTTTATCGTTGTATTCACTTGTTAGCACAAAACTGAGAATAAATGAAAGAAAATGCAAGAGGGTTGGAAGAAGTAACGGTACAGGAGGTCAGTAATCTGCCCGGGTCCTTGACAATAAGCACAGAATAATGACATGGTTAGAGAAGCTTCACCCCCCAACGCCTGACAAAGAATAGCGAAAGTCTTCCAGATCATTGCACGTACAGTCACATGAAAAAATTGTCATGCTTCGTACAGTATTATTGCAAAATTAAAAATGGTTTGAAAGAATTTAGCTACAGTTACCCTTAAAATTATCTGTTTTATTCAGGTTTTTTTTACCTAAATGGTGCCCAAAAATGATTCCGTTTTCGCGTTAGGCAGTTTAATGTTTTGAAGTATTATTTTATATAGGAAATCATTCCGTTCCCATATTTATTTTTCGTTTGTGCAGGTTTCCTTTTAATAGAGGATACGTTTTAGCAAGGTTCTACTGTATTTTAATTACTAATCTATTTTTACTTTTCCATTAGGGAAGAGTGGGGTAATTGCACGTACCTAACTTCCTATTGTTATAAATTTCAAGATAATTTTAATATAACATTGTAATGTTCGCACATAATAAAACAGTTAGGTTGTAATAATGTTTACAAGTTACAAAATGTATTTCTAAACGACATTCCTTGCTATTGATGATACATTAAAAAGTTGTAATGCATGCCATTACCCTCAAAAGTGGGAAATGGAACGCAGGTAGTTGGGGTAGTGGTACGCGGGTACAAATTCAATTTGAATATATATTAAATTAATAGATATAGAATCAACATTTAGCAAAAATATGCAACAAATTAGAGGAACCTAATACTAAATTTTGTTTAAATGTAGATTGGCAAATGTCACAAATGAAATTTTGAGGAGTTTCAGCAACACTGCAATCTGAGTGAACCCATCCTGAACACGAGACTCGACGATACCAGAGTTTAATGTTTTACCGAATTCACCACAAGACAGGCAATTACTCTTAGGATCATTTTTTCCGGATTGAATGTAGGAACGCAGGAGGGGTACTAGGACACAAACAGCGTACGAATACCCCAACTGTTGCCATTAGAACAGTTTAGCTCTGAATTGTCATGGAAGCAAAGCAACAGAAGACCTTTATACTCAAGTTAGCAGGTAATTAGTTGTATTTTTAGGACACATTACATCAAATCTAGATCATTCAGATGCATATTACTTGCCTCAAACACAATGAAGCCACACAATTATAAGGAAACTGCAAACAAATCAACTGACACACTGGAAGCGCTTGAATCGACAGTACAGCCCGAACACGTTACCGATGTTGCCACTATACTAACTCACCGAGCCACCGGCGTGCTCAGTCGGTTAAGGCGCTTGTCTGCCGGTCTGAAGTTGCGTTCGGGCGCGGGTTCGATCCCCGCTTGGGCTGATGACCTAGTTGGGTTTTTCCGAGGTTTTCCCCAACCGTAAGGTGAATGCCAGTTAAGCTATGGCGAATCCTCGGCCTCATCTCGCCAAATATCATCTCGCTATCACCAATCTTATCGACGCTAAATAACCTAGTAGTTGATACAACGTCATTAAATAAACAACTAAAAAAAACTAACTTACCGAATACGACCATATAGTGATGTCATATCCTAAAACTTAGGTGCGTACCAATACCCGTTGCTTACGAAAACTCAACTCTCCCCTGTACGAAGTAAAAGAAAAGTATGATGGTTTCGAGCAGTCTGTCTACAGCAACTTCTCCCAAATAACACTGTACAACATGAAATGTGTCCTTTTTATAAAAGTATATGTATTCGATGTATTTTGTGGTCGCAAAAACGAATCTGCAGTTAGTTTTTGTCCAGCGCGTACTGTTTCTCCAAAATAAAAATTATTTAATGTTAGTGAAATGTTGCACTACTTTCACCTTATGGGATGCAACATGTCACTGAAAGTACTGACAGCCACCTGGACTTCTTTCCAAAAAAAACCTTTGTGCTGTAAGCGATGAACACGGGGAGAGGTTTCATCAAGGAATATCTACCTTAGAAAAGCGTTTCAGTGGAAGGTGGAATGCAAGTATGCTGGCTGAATATTGCTGGTCACTCATCAGAGAGATTGCAGAAGCTGTCTATAAACGTGAAAGATAAAAAAAGACATTTTAATTTGTGAATTTTGGTCAAACAAAGGTTGCTTTATGTATTAGTGTAACAAATTTGTGTAATAAGTGAAATGCGTGTACCATAAAAATGGTAAGTATGTGTTATAAAATTGTGGTTTTCAGAAATGAACTCAGCACCTCTCGTTTAATTAAAATTACATAGTTTCATCTAAAGGACAGAAACGAAGTTTAAATTTGTTGTCCAGTGTAATTGGGTGGATTTTCTTCATATTCAGCATCTACAAGTAAATTTATCTGCTAATTATTTGCATAAAATATATAATTTTAGCATAAATTCTGCTCTGTATCAGGGATATATCGGCACGAAGAATAAGTCACGCAGTTTCTGGAGTGAAATTATAGTCGTGTTAGTTTGAATGTTTTATTTTTGTTTCGGTTTACAAATGGAAGCCTGGGTCTATGATTTACTTACTTACAAATGGCTTTTAGAGAACCCGCCATTGGTGCCTATCCTGAGCAAGATTAATCCAGTCCCTACCATCATATCCCACCTCCCTCAAATCAATATTAATATTATCATCCCATCTATGTCTCAGCCTTACCAAAGGTCTTTCTCTCTCAAGTCTCCCAACTAACACTCTACAAGTATATACATTTCTGGATTAAACCCATACGTGCTACATGCCCTGCTCATCTCAGACGTCTGGATTTAATGTTCCTAATTATGTTAGATGAATACAATGAGTGCAGTTCTGCTTTATGTAATTTTCTCCATTTTTCTGTAACTTCATTCCTCTTAGCCCCAAATATTTTTCTAAGCAACTTATTGTCGAACACCCTTAACCTCTATTCTTCTCTCAAAGTGAGAGTTCAAGTTTCACAACCATACAGAACAACCGGTAATATATCGTAACTGTTTTTGTACATTCTAAGGGTCTATATGAAACAACAGTCTGAAATTACTTTCAACTCAGAATACATTTTTGACTATTCACTATTGCCGTCTGCTTAAGCGTCCTATTGATACAAACACAAACAAAGATATGTTGTGTAATACGTAGTGACAAACGGCTGCATTCTGTTTCCTCTTGCCAAAGAGCTCACAGTGGAAGATATGCTGTTCTTACAGTGATGGTAAACATTTGCTCATTTTTCAGATGTTTATAGGATTTTTGTTTCTTGTTTTGATGCATACTATCTCCTCTCTAAATATTGGAACCTTTTTTCAGAAAACACTGTGTATTTTCGGAACTACTAATGCAACATGCAACACTCATTCTTTAGGTTATTACGAAACTTTCCTCTGTAATAAACATTTCTTATTTTGCTGCATTTTAAAAATATGTCTCCACATTTCTAAAAAATTCTTAAATTCGCTCTAAATTTTATTCTTTATCCTAAAATTATGAAACCCAATATCAAAATTATGCTTCATGCATTTTAAAGAACTTGCTTCTAGGAGTAAAATATCATAGAAAATTTAAATTTATCTTTAAAAATGGCTAAAATACATCAATTTTTTAATTACTATATCCTTCCTTCTCAAAATTTAGGCCACAGAAATTACTTTTCAAAAACTTATCTCGAATTTAAGTTGTTTACAGCAATGATATTGGCGGCCGGGTAGCTCAGTTGGTAGAGCAGCTGGCTACGGACTGGGAGGTTCGGGGTTCGATCCCACGTAGTGACAGGATTTTTTCTCGTTGCCAAACTTTCAGACCGGCCCCGAGGTTCACTCAGCCTCCTATAAAATTGAGTACCGGGTCTTTCCCGGGGGTAAAAGGCGGTCAGAGCGTGGTGCCGACCACACCACCTCATTCTAGTCCCGAGGTCATGGAAAGCATGGAGCTCTACCTCCATGCCCCCCAAGTGCCTTCATGGCATGTTACGGGGATACCTTTTACAGCAATGATATTTCTACATATAGAAAAAGGAAAGAAGTTATCAATTAGGAAAACAAAATCAACCTATACCATCCTCTCCCCTTAAACTAATATTACTGTGTGCTTGTATAAATGCGTGATAATTAATAATAACTACTAGGAACAGTTTACTCTACTGACTGGGTTTTAAATACTACCTCTAGGGGTTAATTATAAAATCTGTACTGCTTTTGATAGAATATTGACTTTTTTGCCATGAAAACAAATTAATGGTCAAACAGTTGCCTTGTTAAGAAGAGAGAATTTCAACCGTGTTTGTTCATTTGTCCGAAGAGTAGAGGAAATATTCGTTGAAGGGATGAGGAGGGGGGAGGTTAGAGGGTTGAGTTAATGATGTTGACAAGCCTCCACTCCAGCACAATATAGAGCACAGGCGTGATTTCCAAACTAATGAATAATCATCACACTGGTCTGCAAAGCAAGTCGAGAATAGCAGCCAAGTACCCCGCCGGAGTAATATGAGGTAACGGGAGGGGGCAGTTTCAGCTCTCTTCAGTTTGTACCAACCCCTACCCTCACCAGCGCCAAGCATGATTAATTATATTTACCTCATTAGCCACCCTCTTCACCCCACCTACTCTTAACACGTACTGGTGGTGTTCGTGTTTTGATGTTCGATAACGTGACGAAAGCCGTTATTCTACAAAGGAGTCGATCCGAGGGCTTGTTGAGCTAAGTTTCCAGTGGGTTACGCAGGACAATCCTTGTCTCGCCCTCAAGACAAAACTTTGGTCTAGCAAGGAAACTTTCTGAAATCGTCAGATCGAAATCCCTTTTTAAAACTCTACACTGATAAGACACCATAAAAGAAATTTTAAGCACTAAAATTTAGCTGCCGATATCAACAGTAAACTAACGAAAGCAGGCTCTAAAAATATTACACAATCTGCCATTGAATAACCTTCATTTTAGGTTGCTACAACATATCGCTGGGTGAGAATAAAAGGGCTCTATCTGAAATATTTTCGATTTCCATTTTCTTTGTTTTCCAGATTCTACGTAAGTCATTCTATATGGACATTAATTAAAAACAGCATTATTAAACTTAAATGGTTCAAATCGATGCTAGAAAAATGTTGTAACTGACACTACCTTGTTGAAGAGAGAATGAAAGTATTTTTTTTCTGGTATACCGTAATTACGCCTATGTCTTGTGTCCACCGTTGTGGCTGAGGAGTTAGCGAGTCTAACTCCGATCCCAGCGGTCCCGAGACGAGATGCCTGGGTGAGGTTTTTCGGGTTTTTTCCCTCACTCCTATGGGTGAATATCAAGTAACTTTATCAGGTGATTGGAACCCCACTCATCTTCGCCACTTCCTTTCCTCCTCCATCATCCTTTCCTCATCATCCCGTTTCTATGCTTTCAGATCACTCTACAGGCGGCCTCCCGAAGCTACTGGCTCTCTCGACCGGCCTCCTTGGAATGCAGTTAAGCGACGTTGGCTGGCTTCTACAACGAGCACTCGAGGCGGACCTACTCGGGGGAGGAGTTTCGCCTCAGACCGACAGGGGGGCCTTGGGGGAAGTTGCCGAAGCAGGAATGGTATATGGATTTCTGTTGGCTGTAGGGACCGATAGTTAAGGGAGTCATGTGATTAGGTCGGTGCGCGTAGGGGATCTGTGGCACGCAACTCATTCCATATGGAGGGTTAGCGCAATAGATCTCAACAGGTCGCAGTGCTGGGCTATCCGTGCCCCCCCCTCAGTTAAATTTCAATGCTGCATATTCATTGTGTAAACAATCGATTTCATTTTATTTATAAGAAATGTTTTTGCATTTTGTAGGTACGCTTATGTTTTGAAACACAATAAAGTCAGAAATGGAAAAATAAAACCATGGTGTCATTAACGAAAACAGACTCCTTTATAAATTAAAAACATAGTTTTTGAAAACTTGTTCAAAGTATTTTATTTTTCAACCCTTATAATTTTGCATATAGAATTTCTTCATAAAATGAAAGTAGGGAAGTTACAAGCAATGTTCCGTACCTTTCACTCACATTGTATATATTTAGAATGATAGTGAAGGTAAACTAAATTTACAAATTTAAAGAGAAAGCAGTGGTGTCATTCAGCCGGTTCGCCAGAACCGCTTGTTAAATTAGTCTAAGTTCGTAGAACCAGTTGTTAAAACTTTTTATGTTAAAATATTAGCTTGTTTAAGAAAGGAAGAACATTAATTCAACAAGAAATCCTCCAGATTTTAATATCGCAGTAAATATAATGCAAAAATAAACGACAATACAGCTCGAAGCAATCATATTTATTATATTGTTATTTCTAGTCAAGTGTGCAGACAATCAGGACAAGAATATGAAACCCATCTGTGATTACTTCGACAGTCATCTACCTCTTCCTCTTCCAATGCTAATACCGCAAACAGAGCAATGAAACGTATTTTTCAGAAACATTGTTAAAAAAAATAGACTTTCTTCTACAAAATACAATATTAAGCACATTAATATACTTCGTTTTCCTCTTTTAACACATATTCTACAATTTTTTATTCCATTTGAATTAAATACTTTTTCACTAAAAGTACTTATGGTGATGGCAATACTGAATGCATTATTGGTCATTGGGCTGGTAGCGGTTCGTATAATTTAAGTTGCGTTTATGTTTGAATCTAATATCTCATCTTAATAGAGAGCAATCAGTGTAGTACTGTAATGCAGTGAGGCGTCAAAGGGTTCGATCAAGTTTTTTTTATTTTTACAGTATGCTTATGTGTATCCAATGCTTACCCACTTCACGTACGTGATTCGGGTTCCGTATATTGCGGGTAGATGGCAGGACTGTGACCCATTTTCAAACTGCACATCACTTCGACGGGCCACGCTGTGCATGCTGTGTTTCATGTAAGTGTAGTGTAGAGAATAGATGAGGATAATATGAAGGTTTTTGTAGTGTTAGTGGTAGCAGTGGCGCCTGAGAAAAGTGAAATAGGTGGTAGAGATACAATGGTTTATGTTTCGGAAAGTGAAAAGTTAAGAAAATTGATGTAACAGTATCTAGAGAGTGCAAGTGCATATGCAGATGCATCTTTGAATGTTTCAAACACTTTACCACTGTGGCCAACTATTCAAACAAGCTGGTGTTGTGAATATTCTATACTGCTCTTCTTGATGACGCCAGTTAGCATTTGTAAGTTTTTTAATTACTGTGCTTTACATACAGGCCTAATTCTGCAATGACATGTTGCATTGCAATTTTCCTTTATTTATAGCCGCTTATTGTTATGTTCCTTGATATAAATGATATTAGAATTATTACATTTGCGGTCATTAACATAGAGAACCGGTTGTTAGAAAATTAGAATGGCACCACTGCAGGGAAAGCAAAAGATAGATGGAATTATTAAAGTCGTGAAAGTTTTTTCTGTTACCAAAGTCTACTATTGACTAAGGGGTCTAATAAATTCAGACTGTTTTGCAGCGGCGGCTCGTGATAAGGGAATTGGAAACGTTCTGATTGCTTGAAACCCGATAGCTTCGATCAGAGTCTGCAATTAGTATGGAGATGCGGTTTCCGACTGCGACCTCCAGGGATAATGAGAGAGGGAGCCGGCTTCCACCCCTCATTCCAACCCTCTGCTTCACCTCCTCTCGCTAACGGACATAGCAATTAACACACATTGTTCTCGTAATAACAGCGTAGCATAGATCATGATGATGATGATATTATTATTATTATTATTATTATTATTATTATTATCATTATTATTATTATTATTATTATTATTTACTTACTTACTTACTTGCTTACTTACTGGCTTTTAAGGAACCCGGAGATTCATTGCCGCCCTCACATAAGCCCGCCATTGGTCCCTATCCTGAGCAAGATTAATCCATTCTCTATCATCATATTCCACCTCCCTCAAATCCATTTTAATATTATCTTCCCATCTACGTCTCGGCCTCCCTAAAGGTCTTTTTCCCTCCGCCCTACCAACTAACACTCTATATGCATTTCTGGATTCGCCCATACGTGCTACATGCCCTGCACATCTCAAACGTCTGGATTTAATGTTACTAATTATGTCAGGTGAAGAATACAATGCGTGCAGTTCTGTGTTGTGTAACTTTCTCTATTCTCCTGTAACTTCATCCCTCTTAGCCCCAAATATTTTCCTAAGCACCTTATTCTCAAACACCCTTAACCTATGTTCCTCTCTCAAAGTGAGAGCCAAGTTTCACAACCATAAAGAACAACTGGTAATATAACTGTTTTATAAATTCTAACTTTCAGATTTTTTGACAGCAGACTGGATGATAAAAGCTTCTCAACCGAATAATGACAGGCATTTCCCATATTTATTCTGTGTTTAATTTCCTCCCGAGTATCATTTATATTTGTTACTGTTGCTCCAAGATATTTGAACTTCTCCACCTCTTCAAAAGATAAATTTACAATTTTTATATTTCCATTTCGTATAATATTCTCGTCACGAGACATATTCATATTATTATTATTATTATTATTATTATTATTATTAACTGAATTCAGCGGTGTACAGTAATGATTATTCATTCCCATCTTTCATTCGGGAAATTCGGGTTTGGATCGCAGGGGCTGTCTATCCTGTCTTGGGTTTTTCGTGACTTTCAAAGTCTCTTCAGGCGAATGCTGGGATAGTACCAATTTCAAGGGCCACGATCCGACTTCTTCCCAATCCTTATTACCCTTTCATCATCACTTCTCAACTATCATCTTCCCCTGATAGACCTGCTACCTGTCCGATGGAACAGCGGACTTGGCAAATCTGTATCCTGTGATTACGACAGGAAACCATTGTATCGTTTGTTTTGTATAATATTTTAGACTGCATAAATTGTTCAAATCCAATATCAGTTATAATTTATACACAACCCATTTTTAAAAATCTGTAAATAAAGTGTGGTAAACTTAAGTCATTATTGCATAGAAAATCTGAGACTTCTTCAATTAGAGTACATATAGATTAAAACCAGTAGAAAAGTGTTATTTTACTAACATGCACGAACTTTATTGAATTAATAATATGAAATAATAGTACATTAAGTATTCAGCTTATCAAAATAATACAAAATAAGAATTTTAGCCGATTAGCCCTTACATTTTTTATATAAATATACTATAGAAATAAAATAGCATTTGTTTCAAATTTCTAATAAGAAAAAACAGAATATATATTAAGAAAATCAGTTCTGAATCTATGCTACAGATGAAAACTCCTTTACTATAGTGTCAAAATATTCTTATTCATGTTCACTAATTTCACTTTCAGGGATGATTTTCATTCAGCACTGGTTCAGAATCCAAAACATTTTGAAGAGAACATGCATTTTCTGGTATCAAGAATGTCACTAATGAAATATCATTTTTCTTTAATAATCTTAAGGCAGGACGAGGTGGATTTTTTGGATTAAGCTTTTCTTTTGGTGAAGGATGGGTGCAGCGAAGAAAAATTATCTCCGCCACCGGGACTCGAACCCGGGTTTTCAGCTCTATGTGCTGACGCTTTATCCACTAAGCCACACCGGATTCCACTTCCAATGCCGGATCGAATCCTCTCGGTTTAAGTTGCACCTCTTAGTTTTCCTTTAATGGCCAACCCTCATGCACTGCGTGATAGATGTCTGACAGTAGCACAATGTCCAACACACTATGTGCAGAGGTGCACTCATTACGAGAGACTAAGTGGCCGGGATTCGACGGAATAAGCTCCGTCTTAAATCACTAAGTGATTATTTACGCATATCATATTATTGTGATGTACCGAAGTATATATGATATTTCTTCCTTTGGTGGTATACTATGTCCTGAAAACTGAACGGCTGGAAAACGGTATTGCAAGTGTGTGATACAGCCAAAGACTCTGATGTATAAAACATGAGTGTAACATACTTTTGTGTTGCGAATTTTGAACCTTATGATTTAGCACAGCACTTCACATAATGAACTCTCTTGTATGGGTAAAGTCAACGAAATTAAATGCAACTTTTATAGTCGATAAAGAAGACAATGAAAGATTATGAAAATGTCAAATATCATCCTAACTATGCCGATGAATGGAAAGTTAATTTATTTTACTCCAGTAATGTACAGAATTAAACAACACATTGTGCTGTATACTAAGCAGATAATCTTCTTGTATCGCAGTGCCTGAAGTTTCTACAAAAATGCTCTGACATTGGAAATAAATATTCTGACTAGTTAGAAGTTGGCCAGGAATGCAAAATAATTTAGACTAATGGCGAAGAAGAATGATCATTTGTCGCTTTGTCAAACCGAAGTATTTTTTAAATATACTGTACACGGAAACTGAGTACAAAATGTTCAATAACCCTGGACCGTCTCTGCCATTCAACTAATGAGAAAATGAAACGGAACTGTGGGATCATATTCCCCACCTCCTATCCCCAGTCTAGGGAATTGATTTCACTGTACAAGCGTCCAGCTAAAACCCGAGTTCTAACGCGGATTTAACTTGAATGATCTGGGCAAACAACCAGATGATTTGAATTTCATTTTAGATACATCGCTCAGATCTCGCACTCAGACTGTCTTCTAGAGACTTGTGAAATGAAAATAAACTTAATCACATCCCAGTCAGCTGAAGAGTTCATCGACTGTTCTCCAAGAAATACTGTGCGGTCTGTGGCGAAATGTTTTCCTGAACAACCCGGTGTTCCGTGTCATTCTTCCTTATGGGCTATTCCATATGAAATCGATCAGTAAAAAACCTCGCATTTTTTACTCTAATTTTTTCCCTATTTATACAAGGTGCTGAGGAGAGTGCACTTGCAAAAGTATATAATCGAAAGTCAAACGGTTTTCATATTGTTGAGCGACAAATTTAGCGTATTTTAGAAAAACAAGCCTTTTTCAGCGCTCAGAACTCTGGAACCATTTACTGCAGAACATTGAACGAGAGCTCATTTTGAAGCTGACATTTGGTAGGTTATGATAAGAAGTAATCCTATTTTTATTGTTTACAGAGAGACAGATAATCTGATTTTACTTACTTTTAGGCTTTTTGCCCAATTGTAAAAATGTAAAAACATATTGAGAAAAAACCTTGCATTATTAAGAGGGATTCAACAGTGTTTGCTTAGTGTCACGGCAATAAGTTTCGGGGGTATTAAATAAATTATATTCACACGCCTAGACTTGAAAGGCGCAACACAGCAAGCACTGGCCGAGAGATGAAGATAAGCGAGCGTTGGGCGTCATTTTACTCCTATGTTTATGAAAACCTGTGATAAAGCTAGCCCAGCTATGCGCTACTAGACGAAACATCACGTGTTTGTCTCCTGGCCTTGCTTGCCTAGGCTAGTTCCCGCCTCACAGTCAGGTGATTAGCTCACACGCGTACTATTTATTTTCTTTATTTGATTTTTCAATAGTTTCTTATTAACGTTGTACCAGTAAAAAATACGTGTGTATTTCTACTTTCAATGCGGAATCTAACTATATATTTTAAAAATATTTTTTTCGTTGGCAAAGGTGTCTTAATTAAGAAAAATATAAATTTATCCATTTCCATAAAAAGTAAGAAAAACTGTTTACATATCAATATAAACTTTAACTTTTCAGCATCAAAATAAACCATGATTTTGATCATTGGGTGAAAGGGTTTCGGAGCCACAACAGTTTAAAGTTGCTAATTTTATGAAAATACGATAAATTAAAATATTTTTAATTTAAACACTATGAAGTTCTGACGCCTCAAACTTTGCACAAAGCAATGTATCATATTTCTCTACGGACAGAAAAAGTTTCATTGTATTTAAAAATAGCAAGGTCAATTTTCTCTATATTTCGGTCGATTTGAGATGAAATAGCCCTTATACTCAATCTTACCTTTTCTTCTTTTTTCTAATTTGTTATTTTACGACGCTTTATCAGCAGCTATGGTTATCTATCGTGTCAGTGAGATGAAGGTGATAATGCTGGCGAAATGAGCTCAGGGTCAGTGTCGAAAATTACCCAGCATTTGCTCTTAATGGGTTGAGGGAAAACGCTGAAAAAAACCTCAACCAAGTAACTTGTCCCAACCAGTATCCTACTTTTCTTAGCGTCTGTAGTTATAAAAGAACGTTAAGACATTAAGGCAGTAATAGGGGTCTGAGTGAATTTCCTCCAAAGGGGCTGTTTAAATTGTTATAAATAGGAAACGGACTTCTAGGTGATAAAAAGAGAGATTTAAGACTACTAGGAGTTTGTATAAAATTAGCAAATAATAATTTTAATTTAGTAAATGTTGCATTTTAGGCAGAATATAAATAATTTAATTTAAATTTAATTTAAGTACAAAGAACTGGTGCTGACAATGACTGGCACTGAACTGAAGACTCAAATTCTATCAATGAAAGAGACTGATTGGTGATTGGTCAGTTTCATTTCGCATACGGGGCTGCACTTATATGAAAACTAATTTGTAAGCTCTCGCCTAACCTGAACAACCTATCACCTCTTTTATACTAGGGTGGAATTTTCCAAACGAACTTCGGTTCCAGGAAATTAGGTAAAATATTCTTCTCTCCCATTCTAACACCAATATAGAACCACCTTGCTAGACCAGTGTTTGTAAAATAATTTTTTTTTTTTTTTTTACATTTTAAATAACATTTTTATAGTTTGGGAAATTTTTCCATTTCAGTACCAATATTTTTATTTTAAATATACGTGCAATACTAAAAAAAAGAGGCGTTTTAGGCACATACATAGTTTCTAAGCATTTATAGGAGTTTATGGTTGATTTAGGCGTGTTACGTCCTATAGGATTTTAATAGGTGTTTCTTGTGTATATGAAACATAGATACATCTAGGACGTAGCAAACAAAACAGGTACGCATCTAGAAAACCGTTCCCTAGTTGCAAGTACGTAAATTACCTCCTATTTGCATAGGACGTCGAACTTGCTCACACCGGGAAAAACCTCAACCAGGTAACATGTTTCAACCAGGATTTGAACCCGGACCCGCTCGTTTCACAGTCAGACATGCTAACCGTTACTTCACCGCGGTGCACTACCAGTATGTAGTGCTGTTCCTTTTCTTTTAATTGGGTTATTTTACGACGCTTTATCAACATCTAGGTTATTTAGCGTCTGAATGAAATGAAGGTGATAATGCCGATGAAATGAGTCCGGGGTCCAGCACCGAAAGGTACCTAGCATTTGCTCGTATTGGATTGAGGAACTCCGGAAAAAACCTCAACCAGGTAACTTGCCCCGACCAGGATTCGAACCCGAGCCACCTGGTTTTGCGGCCAGACGCGCTGACCGTTACTCCACAGATGTGGACGTGCTGTTCCTAAATACATAGTTAAATGTAAGTATATAATAATAATAATAATAATAATAATAATAATAATAATAATAATAATAATAATAATAAGTAGAGGTAAAGGAACTCGCTACGCTATCCCATTATCTCCTGGCCTGGTTGCTTCATAAGTGGTGCCATGTTGATATCACTTGTGGTGTTCAAACCTGTCTTCGGACAGTTGACTAAACAACAACTATAAATAATTTTAAGGAAAGGTCGGATAGTATAGTCAATTAATACTAACATTTTGTTTTATGAAAATATCCGGTTCTCTCTCCAATGAAAGTTGGCAACCCTAACTCTGAGTAGTATAGAATCTAAATTCAGAGAACATGGAGATGTTAGAAATATAAAAAGATCCGGTAGACCAGGCATGTCAGAAATCAGACACTGAAAGTGCAGTGTATGTGCACGGAACGCCGGTCTGTGCAGATTGCGTCATGCACGTGTTGCTCCTTCCAGTTCTTAGCGGGAGTGATGTACAAGAATCTATTCTGCACTTCTAGTGTTCAATTAAATTAACATTTGGACATTATAAACACACTTAGCAGAAGGAAAAAACACAATTATTGTAAGAGTTTATATTTGACAATAATTGTAACATAAGAAACAATAGACTTACTCAGTTACAATTCACAAAGGAGTCGTTTGTAAAGAATCATTTATTTACACGATTTGTATACAGTATTTGAAGAAAATTTAAATATTGCAGTAATTTCGAAACAACAAAAAACGAACACAGTATTTCATTTTACATAGTAGGTACTGATTATTTCAAAGTAATACTCTTTCATTGTTCCTCAAGCATTAGGCTATTGGGACCATTGGTGCACAAATGTTAAAGAAAATATTTTACCCCCAATTACATGCAATAGGACATTGTGAGGCTTTTACACTGTATATTAATATAAATTTACATTATTATTAATAAATTGGATAAATTAAGCTTGAATTTAAATTTATAAATATATAGTTTATTTGGAAAATGTTGAGCAAGTATCAGCAAGTTCGGAGCGTTACTGAATTGAGTTAAAAGAGTACTTCACAAGCTGTGACGCAAGGACATTTTCTTTATGTCAGGTTTAAAGATTTATTAACGTAAATATATTAAGATAATATAGTAACGTGAGATGGAAAATTCGCCATTATGTATTATTTTTCGAGAACATTTTTTCGCTTTACAAATAGTTGCTTTCTTCCTTCCCTTACAACATTAAGACCCTCATATGTATTCTTCACTCAATATTCTCACCATTTATCAGCTTATAAAATAAAAGTTGTAAGTCGTATAACCATTTACGGCTGTGTTAGTACAGACTCCAAAACAACATCATTGTCATGTTTGTCTTTCCGTGAGTGTACTAATTAAGAAATAAGAGCTGGCGAATATCATATTTTGAGAACTTCACTAACCTGATTTAAATTCTCACATCACTATTAGGTCCACATGATATGATGAAAGCCTTTCATTTTAAAATAATTACTGTTGGCTGAGGAAAACAGTTACAATGATTCGTGATTTCTCTTCTTCGTTATATCTCTGGACTCCTCACCTTATTTTCATAACGCATTCACAATCACAGCTCAATGAGCACACCCGTACTGATCTGTGTTACTGAAACCAAAGCTGTTCTGCTACTGCAGGTAATGTACAGCCCTGTCGCGTTCCCCTCCAAGCCGATTCACTCCCTCCAGGTAGCTAGAGGAATAGGAACTGCACATTGCACAGAGACCAGTGCACAATGTGCAGGGTTTTGACATGCCTGCGGTAGACAGTCCACTGACAACGATTTAAAGCTTGACTTTTTTTATTTGAGTTAGTTTGCATGTAGGCAACCCGACATGCCCCAGGAAAAACTTCCTCTTCACGTCGCCGAACTGTGATCGGAGAAATGCTCGTGAATATGATAATGGAATGCAGAGATCTTAACAGAATTATGGCATTGCTTATAGTGGGAAAACAGGAGAATCCCGAGGAAAGCCTCAACTGCGACTTTCTTCGCTACAAGTGTCACTGTGTCCTTTCGTAATGCCTTCTAAACCCTTCGTCCTTGACTTCCAGATCCACTGATAATCATGCATAGAGACAGTCAAAATTCGTGACTCGCGAAATCGCGAAGAACTAAAAACCAATTAAACATAGTTTAAAAAATGGTTCACACAAAAAAATATATATAATTACACGTTTCAACTCGCGAAAAATCGCAAAAATCCTATGACTCGCGAATTTAGCATATTTTCTTTCGTTATTCGCGAAAAGACGCAATTTTTCAGCGATTAATAAATACATTATCTAAATTTGGCAATTTTAGAAGTTCTGTTTGAAAAATGCACAAGGTTTGGAATGCTGGCGCTAGATGGTGTGAGTTGAAATGGTTCGTAAACGGTTTGATGCAAATGAAAGCAGTTTGAAACCTCTCTTTGATCAGGTGACAACCTTAAAGAATCTATCTCCTAATATAGCAGTACAATGCATACAGTGAACTGAAGGACATTATTTAAAAATAGTCCTGGACTTTCAGTGCTATAAGGTTTGCTGTCGTTACGTGAAGATCACAGTGATTTTGTGGATGGAGCACTCCAAGCTATATGGGTTCCAGTTTATAATGTTTACTATGAATTTTTTTTTCACAGTTCTCGTGTGTGCTAACAAATAGAAGAAGAAACCTTATAATGATAAACTTAGAACTGTTGTCTGCGTACAACTCTGAATGTTAAATAATGTTAAGTATCTTAGAATTGTTGTCTACGTAAAACTTTGAATATATAAATTGTCAATAATTCATAATTATTATCTTAAACAACATAATAATTTAATAAAGCAGTGTGAAGATTTCAGGTTTACTCAAGAAATTTTCGTTTTCACTCAAGAATTTTTCAGTGGCGTAACGTCAATGTAAGCTAAAAAGCTCAGCTTCCCCAGTTAATAATAATTTCATAATAAATCTGCAGTTTATGGACAAAATTATGTATTTATTTTAATAGAATTTATATTTACGCTGTGATGCGGCAGCTCAGGATGATTTGTGATGCAGCAGTAAACAAGAAGCCTGCACACACCAGCTTCCAAGCAGACTCATTCTTCTGTGTAACCCACCCCGCAGATTTTCCATCCCTTTCTAACTAAACTACACTGGTCGCAAGGCTCGCAAGAAGCTAGCTTTGACATTGAAAATAAGTTATCCCTTTTCGTCAGTTGTGTTCAGTTGAAGTGTTAGTGTGCATTGTGGCTGATATAATAAATAATGAGTGAAATAACAGTTCCTGACACCAATTTACTTGAATTTTTTAGGACAATTTTATTATCAAGACTGACTTACGAACAAAAGTGTGATTTAAAAAACAAATGACCGACTCCCTTGCTGTCAATGAAGGACATACTCAAAATACGGACGCATACTTACGTAATGATACTAATACTGTATCTATTGACCGTTAATATTATGATTTATCTAAGTATGGCAGGGAATGAGCGAATGTTATGCGTATATGTGTATATTTGTTAGAGATATGTGTAAACCGTGAAATCATATTTTACTATGTACCATTTGAGGTCATGCCTTATTGGTGTTACGAGGTTCCAACCAATCTTTGACTGCTGACTTGACATTGACTACTATTTATTTTAAGACTATATTTTTGTAATACGTTTTCTCATATTGCATGAAAGACAACTTGAGTTAGCTTCCCCTGCTCGAAATTTCACGCTACGCCACTGAAATTTTTATCCTTTTTAACCAAGAATTTTAGCCCCTTTTTGTTCAAGAATTTTGACTGTCTCTAATCATGCAATTTATTACGTTACCGTGGATAATATCGTGACCTGTTGCCCTAATAAATCAGGAAGAAATCAAGCGGCACAAAAACAACTGCTTCCGTTACAGTGGATTAATTAATTAATTTGAAAAAGTTTATTTTTTTGTAATCGGGAAATGTATTTTTATTTGCAGCATAGGATAACGTCTTCTGTACTTAATATAACCACAAAGTTAAAACATTTCTATAACAACGCTTCTGTTTTGCCGTTGCCAGGTTAGAGCCATTGAACGTAACCTAACCAGGCATGTGCAATATCTCTGTAGAGATTTTTCATAGTTGAAATATAGCAATCAATTTATCCTGAATGGCCGTTATCTTCTGCGGCCGCACAGAGGAGGAGACCTCGGAACGGCCTCATCACGTTCGGCCACACGCGCGCCGCGCCGCCTCGAATTCAGGTCAGGTCGACGTAACAAAACTGACCACAAATTCTGCATCTCTCATATTACACTAACAAAATACGCGGCGGGCGTGCGGCTGTCATGTTTTACTGGAACTGCGATTCCGAATCCCATAAAAATTGATCTGCTCCTCGAGGCCAGCTGTGCGAGTGAGCGGAGAAGTCTACAGGCAGCTATAATGAGTCCGTTCGCCTCCGACAACTGCCACAAGGGACTAGCGAGCTTATACAGGGAGCTGCCTGCCATCTGGGACCGCAGACGAGTCCCTGTTGTCAAATGCATTTTCGTAGCAACAACGCTCAAACTTTGCTGCTTATATAGGGAGGTGACTTCCATCTCAAATCGACCGAAATATAGAGAAAATTGACCTTACAATTTCTAAATACAATGAAACTTTTTTTGTACGTAGAGAACTGTGATACAATGCTTTGTGCAAAGTTTGAGGCATCAGAACTTCATAGTGTTTAAATTAAAAATATTTAAATTTATCGTATTTTCATAAAATTAGCAACTTTAAACTGTTGCAGCTCCGAAACCCTTTCACCCAATGATCAAAATCATGGTTTATTTTGATGCTGAGAAATTAAAGTTTATATTGACATATAAACAGATTTTCTTACTTTTTATGGAATTGGAGAAATTTAGATTTTTCCTCATTAAGACGCCTTTGGCTAGCAAAAAATATTTTTAAAATATATAGTTAGATTCCGCATTGAAATTACAAATAAACACATATTTTTTACTGATGGTATGTTGATAAAGTATTGAAAAATCAAATAAAGAAAATAAATAGTACGCGCGTAAACTAACCAGCTGACTGTGAGACGGGAGCTTATCCGAGACAAGCAAGGCCAGGAGACAAACACATGATGTGTCGTCTAGCAGTCATGGCTGTGCTAGCTTTATCACAGGTTTTCATAAACACAGGAGTAAAAATGACGCCCAACGCTCGCTTATCTTCAGCTCTCGGCCAGTGCCTGCGGTATTGCGCCGTTCAAGTCTAGGCGTGTGAAAATAATTAATACCCTCGAAACTTATTGCCGTACCACTAAGCAAACAATCCCGAATCCCCCTTAAAGGTGCGTACACACTTAGCGAACGAACAACGAACGAACGACAAACGATTGCATTCGTTGATTGAAATCGGTACGTGTGTACGTCGCAGCAAAGGCAAACCGATCGTTTGGTTTGCCTTCGGAAGTGATCCGTCGCTTGTCGGTACATCAAAGGAAGTTGGTATTCGTTGTGGACGGGATTTGCCACTAGCTTGTAGTTCGTAGCAGAACGCAGCGCTTAGTTCAATTTCACTAACAGGATGTCGAAACTGGAGTGGACGGAAGACGCTGTTATAAATCTTATTAATGCATATAGGGAGCAGGAAACTTCATGGAATCCCAAGTATCCTACTTACCACAATAAAATAAGAAAACATGATGTTTGGGAACCTATTGGAAAGATGTTTAGCTGCAAGATAGGCGAGTCAAACACGTGCAAAATTTGAAAATTATTTTTGTTTATTTATTTTCAGTGGATATATGTTTTTTGTTTATTGTAGGGAGCAGAAGTCAAAAAGAAAATTGAATCCCTACTGACATCATTCTGGAGTGAAAGACAGAATTCCATAAAAAGTTCTGGAATGGGGAGTGATGAAGTGTACGAGTCAACTTGGTTCGCGTATAAACATATGTCGTTCCTTTTGGACAAATTCACGCCCAGAAAAAACAAAGTTCCAACCTTGTGCACACAAAATAAATTATTGGCATTGAAAAGTGTCTTTTCGTAAGCATGATGCGCATACGACAAACACAGACAAATCTCTCTTTTTAATATTTTAAGATAATTATTGTCAGTGAGGTATCCGTGTACTGAAACTTTCCCCTGGGGCCTATTTCATAAAAGTAATATTACTAAAAAGGTAGTAACATTAAGTAATATTATTGCTGTTCTGTTTCATAAAAGTAATATTTAATAATATTATTTATTACTGTAAACGCTCATATTATTACTAAAATAAATAATAATATTACTAAAGTGTTTCATAAAGCAGCAAAGATAATTAAATTTATTAATAATATTAACGTTAGTTCCATGACTGTATTTTAAGTAATAGTTTAATAATTTGTAAAAAGTAAATGCCAATGTAGGGTTAGAGTTTGAAGATAAAACCATGAAACCATTTGAAATGGATAATTCTGACTCAAATAGTGATGAAGAGGGAGTGTTTGTCCGACGTCCAAGAAATTTTAGACAACGAATATCCTACAACCATATGCAAGAAAGTTACGAATATAATGAAATAGTTGACCTTTCAATTCGAGAACTTTTCGCAAAAAACTCTGTTCCTTCAAGTTATTTTCACGTCTTTTCCCCATTTTAAAAAGCATAAGAGACAAAATGAATGACTAACAAAGTCCCTCTCCATACTTACAAACTGTCATAGGCGCCAATGTAGGTGGACCAGGCTGAAATTGAAAACTATCTTATCTAATTGTAAAAGAGGAACAATTGGAAAGGATGAAACCTAAATTAAATTCAATTACAGTATAGAACTGTTAGAAAGTAATTACTGTATATTTTACATTATTTTATGTTATTTGAATGATTGAACTTAACGTTTTTCCCTCCTTTCTCGTCATTTTTAAAATTATAATAATTGTTCAGAAATATATGCCTATGGGACATCTACATAACAAAATACAGTAATATTAATATTTTCTGTACCTATTGAAATGTTTTTTCAGTGTATACTTGTGACAACCTGAATCTATATACTCTTCACTAATTAACATTGTGAAGATCTTGGTGAGCCATCTATTACAAAATATGTGGACTACTTTAAACCACCCCTATTGAGGGCATAAACTAAAATTAACTTACGAGATTTATAGGTACCGTATCCACAATTCCACATCACAATCTCTAATTAGAACATATGTATTTGCATTTTGTATAGTCAGGTAACTTCTTGAAAATACTACTTACAACATAATCAGCAATAAAAACCCATTAAGACAATTTCAGTATTTTTATTAATTTCGTCATAACATTAATCTTCTACAACATCCACACCTTCAAACTCAAACACTATATTTTCTAGGAACGACTTCACCGCGTAAGTACTTATGTCGTTATTGCATTACTTATTTATTTTTGGTAAAAGAGTAATTTTTATGTGTATTTATTTACGCTTGCACCAATAATTTTTAAGCCTTTTTATATAAGTACTTGCGCAGTATTCCGAATTATAACGGAACTTGAAATATCTTGCATAAGACGCTTTGCAGGGTCCACTAACCCTGTCGTTAACACTGTCCTTAAGGCTGGTACAATATTGTCATCAAAAGTTTTCACTGCTTAACATTTTCACTGATACACTGTTTTTGGAATTGCAAACTTTACAACAGCAGAGACGTGAACAATTAGGAATGATAAATATCTGTTCACAATATTTTAGATTTATCATATTGTTTCTTTTACTCGTAAATCAACTGAATCAAATAACAGAAACAATAACTTCGAGTTGCAGTGATTTACAATCTTATCTTAAATAAATTGTCTCCCAAACCTTCACACATATTACGATTTACTCTGTTGTTGCTATTAAAGATAGTACTTCAAAACTTATTTCATTCAACAACTGTTAACAGAGAGAATAATATAAATAGCTGTAGAGTGCAGACCAACTTGGTTATGTTTGTCAGCCTTAACCTCAAATCATCTGGCTACTGTACGTATTTTATGACTCGTGCAAAACGTTTATGAAACAGAATTTAGTCGGTTAATAAAATTGTTTTCATGACTGCAATACTATTACTTAATATTATTACTGTGTTTATGAAACAGGCCTGCACTTGCTATAATTATATTTTCGTCTGCCTTTATAGCGGATAATCAGCGAATGTGAATGTTTTCTGACAATTTGCTGATGATTTGTACGTCGCTTCAAACAGCGAACGAACAACGAAGTTTTGCTTCATCATTCGTTCGTTGTTCGTTCGCTAAGTGTGTACGCACCTTAATAATGCAAGGTTTTTTCTCAACATTTTTTTACATTTTTACAAATGGCCAAAAAGCCTAACAGCAAGTAAAATCAGACTATCTGTCTCCCTGTGTACAATAAAAATAAGGATTACTTCTTAACATAACCTACCAAATGTAAGCTTCAAAATAAGCTCTCGTTCAATGTTCTGCAGTAAATGGTTCCAAGATCTGAGCGCTGAAAGAAGCTTGTCTTTATAAAATACGCTAAATTTGTCGCTCAATAATACGAAAACCGTTTGACTTTCGATAGTATATTTTTGAAAATGCACTCTCCTCAGCACCTTGTATAAGTAGGGAAAAAATTAGAGTATAAAAAATGCGAGATTTTTCACTGATCGATTTCATATGGAATAGCCCATAGGGAGCTGACTTCCATCTGGAACTGCTGAAGAATCTCCGTTGTACAATGCGATTTCAAAGTAATGATGTTCCAAAATACTGTACATTGCTCAGACAGGAAGACGCCTGTCTTCCATTTGTAACTGCAACGAGTCTCCCTTGTGTAATACATTTCCATAGCAAGTAAGTACGAAAACTTGTTATGGGTTTGATAATCCTGCCCGATAATTCGTATTCGTGTTTCAAGTTGTAGACATTCTCTCTTCGGTTTTGTCCTCATGCGTCTACCCAATGTGAATTGCAGGTTATTAGGCTGTGCAGAAGTAATCGCCAGCGCAGAACATTCTTTGGAACGTACTTTCGCACAATCCCAGTATATTTTTTCTCTAGCCGCACTCTTGCTCTTTAAATACACGTAATCTTTCAGAAAAATAAAAAAGAAAAATGTTAATCAATAACATGACTTATTCTAATGTAAAATTATACAGTTATAAATTTATATTTTATATATTAAAACTGTTAACGTTTTCGCCATGCAATATGGCATCATCAGACATTGATTAGAGATATCTTATGAAAACAAAATATTGCAATAAAATTGTGAAGACGATACATATCAAAATGTAGTTAATGAATAAGTCATATGATTGAATAACATTTTATGTTTGTCCGATGTTGCATTGGAAGCAGTGTTACACATTCATTCTGCTCAAACAATTTTCCCTTATATAGCTAAGTTGGTGAAATTAAAGAAATGTCATTTGTTTTCCTAACTACGGAAAAAGACAATTTTATTTTGTTGTATTATTTTGTAAAGGCCAATTGTAATTCTTGAATTATTTCTATGTGGCATACAATGTGCTACCCATATACCTACTATCACACTCCCCCCTTGCTCGTATGCAACCCTCTCAGCGATCGGTATTCCGTCTCTTTCCCACTCACTCGCTGTCTCTCTCCGGGGCCCTGCACGGCTCCTACGAACCCAGGGCAGCCACGGGACATCACGGTGGCTGCCCGCCTGGTATGGTCTGAACTACATAATATGAGCCGTTCAGAGCAAAAGTGGTGTAAGTCAAAAATGGATAATGAGGGTTAAAGTAAACATTCAGTAAAATACAGCGAAAAGTACTAATTAATATTCAGTTTATTTAAACTATTAGTAGTCAGTGGATAGCACGAAGGTCATATTAATTGCTACTTTGCGCTTTATTTTACAGAATTTTTACTTTAAACCTCATTACCCAATTTTGACTTACACCATTTCTGTTCTGAATGGCTCATATGTAGATCATGGCATTCGTTTCAGTGAAGTTAGGACGTCAACAATGGATATAATAAAAATTTATTGAATAGCTGATAATATTATAGTAATGGATATTATTTCATACCAGTAACGTTATACTTACGCCTACATGATTATTAGTATTATTGACGGTAATATTTTGTATATCGATATTGATTTTGGTTTCAAAATTGGAATTAACATAGAAATTAAAATTTCGGACTGTATCGGTTGAATAGGATGTCTCTAAATAAGTGAAAGAAAACCAAACCTGGCCTACATAATAAATTACCCGATTGTAGTGATGTATAGCTACCTCTTGGATCTAGCTATGAAGGAGTGATTCAAAAGATATAAAAATTGAAATGAGCAATGAACCTTGCCCAATAGAACATGCCATAGTTTGAACTCCGTGAGTGCAATATTTCCTGCGCTCGAGCCTTGTATAGATATAAGTAATTGATATGCGTATGAAGGATTAAAAATGTCAAAATTTACACACACACACAATGATTCTTGCCCATAGTAACAAGCCATTGTTTCAACTTTGTTAAGGGAATTATTTCCTGAGTTCAACTGTTATAAAATTATAAGACGTAATTAGGGTGTGGTGTAGGGCTAAGTTAAGAAATTGTATTACTGACTGCAAAAAATCCTTCACGAGAATGGAAGAAGGTAAGACTTTCTTCATTCAAACGTGTTACTGCAATATATCTTTTACGAAATTTAAGGAGGTAAGAATATTGTAATACAAACGTAGTCTATTACAGCAACGGAAAAGTAAAAGAAGTTACCAGAATTTAACTGTTGCCAGTCAAGCATTGCCCTCCAAGTGCAGCACTCCATAATGATTTAAGGATTACGTAGTTATGTGATAAAAGTTGCGGTAGATAATTATTAGGCCCTCTTTGTACACCTAAGTAGTTAGACCTATTGGAAGTAATTATTATTATGATTATGTTGCCATTCCTTTGCCTCATGTCTTTCAAATTGTTAAAAGATGAGTAATAAATCTTTTCAGTTAATATTAAATTATGCCAGCCCTGTCGTAGATGGAGAACCATCTGGTGGGTGGAGGTAACAGATAATACACCCGGTTTCGTGACATGCGCACTCAGAATTTGTTCCCACGAAATGGGCTATTTGTCTCCACTGCATGTTTTTTATACTGTATTCGCACCGTCTAATATCATCGTGACTAGAGATGGGAAATATATATCGGTTTTTACGAAATACCGATATTTTCGTTTCGATATATCGATATAGAAATTTTGATTCAATATATCGTATAATATATCGGTTTTCTCATAAATTTATCTTTTTTTTTTGTATTTGTTTTTGTTTTTGTGGAATTATTATGAACAACAAAATCTACATTAGTTAACTCCGATAATTCCCTGAGAGATGGCGTTAATGAAAGTGGGCAGTTACATAATTGTGCAACCTTGAAATATCCAATCCAATCAATGCGTTTCTCTGATTGGCTGGTCTGGAATGCGAAATCAACTGTTTAATATTCAGTACCAAATTCAAAAGTCCCGCGCCTTGGCGTCGTGGTCTAAGGCATCCTGCCTAGGACTCGCGCTGGTTCGAATCATCATGTAGGAAGAAATTTTCTCTTGAAATTTCGGCCAGTGTATGGGACCAGTGCTCACCCAGCATCGTGATGTTCTTGGGGAGCTACGATAGGTAGCGAAAATCCGGTTTCGTAAAACAGCTATAACGGCAGGGGGGAACATCGTGTTAACCATACGATACTTCTATTCTGTTTGAGTGATCATCCACCTCTGCTACGGCATGTGGACGTGAGACCAGCAGCCGGCTGGTCGATCATGGCCCTTCATGAGCTGTAGCGTCATGGATTTACTTTACTTTACTTTACCATATTCAAAATGCAACGTATGCGAACGTGAGATTGAGACGGGAGGTTTATCTACTACTGTTTTAGTATTAATGTTCTCTAAGGCAGGAGCAACTGCCACTCTGAAAAGGAACTGTCTGACTTCAAAACTTTTATTTCTATGTTTTGAAATGGAAAGAGAAACAAGGATATAATACTGGTTTGAGATTTGTTTACGGCTAAGATTTCTATGCACAACCTATATATTTTAGTACATAAAAATTCTATCCCCACCACTACCACCACCACCAACACCACCACCATTGATGTTTGGAATGTTGGAGTGTAACAATAACTTGCAATGGGAACTTACTATAGAAGGATTGTATCAAATAAATTGTGAAGTTTGTTAAAACTTGTAACATTCTAAGTACTGTTTACTTACATTTAAAAATGAATACAAGAACTGTTTACTTACATTTAAAAATGATTACGTTGTTATCTATAAAAGAGCATTATATTTCTGTCCTGAATTGAATCCTATATAAAGTTAGAATTATTGAATCGTGGATTGGAATAAATTGATGGGAATCGTAAGGAAAATTGGCCTGGACTGGAAAGAGAGAAGGCTTTTCAGTAACCTATAAATGAAACAAAGAGTCAAGGAGAAGAAATTTAATGTCAGAAGCAAGTGAAATAGGGAGAAGAGTACGACAAGAATGCCCTTTATCACCTACCCTGTTCAACATCTACTTGGAGGATTTAGTGAAGAAATGTTTTCAGAACATGGGAGGAGTGATAGTAGGAGGAAGAAGAATAAGGTGCTTAAGATTTGCTGATATGGCGTTGTTAGATAATACTAAGGAATAAGCTCCTGGAGCTAAATGACAGCTGTGAGCAGTATGGAATGAAGATAATTGCCAACAAAACGAAAACCATAGTAATAGAAAGAAAAGTAAAGAAGGTAAACTTGCGAATTCTAAATGAGGCAGCAGAGCAAGTGGACAGCTTCAAATACTTAGGGTGTACTACAAGCAGTAACATGAGCTGCTGCCAAGAAGTGAAAAGGAGAATAGCGATGGCAAAGGAAGCTTTTAATAGAAAAGGAGCATCTTCTGCGGACCTCTGGAGAAAGAACTAAGGAAGAGACTAGTGAAGACCTTTGTGTGGAGTGTAGCATTTTATGTTGCAGAAACATGGACATTACTACGAAGTGAAGAGAAGCGAATAGAAGTATTTGGAATGTGGATATGGAGAAGGATGGAGCGTGTGAAATGGACAGAGTAAGAAACGAAGTTGTGTTGGAAAGAGTGGATGAAGAAAGAATAATGCTGAAACTGATCAGAAAGCGGAAAAGAAATTGGCTGGGTCACTGGCTGAGAAGAAACTGCCTACTGAAGGATGCACTAGAAGGAATGGTGAAAGGGAAAAGAGTTTGAGGCAGAAGAAGATATCAGATGATAGACTACATTAAGATATATGGATCATATGCGGAGACAAAGATGAAGGCAGAAAGTAGGAAAGACTGGAGAATGCTGGGTTTGCAGTGAAAGATCTGCCCTTGAGCAGAATACTATGAATGTATAATAAAGAGGAAGGCAGAAAATATGAAAGCCTGGAGAATGCTGGGTTTGAAGTGAAAGACCTGCCCTTGGGCAGAACACTATGAATGAATGTTTTAATATCAAATACTGATCCATATAGAGTTCACTTAACACTTTCCCATTGTATCATTTAAGCTCATCTTACCTCCAACATAATTTTGATTTAGGTTAGAAACTACATAATAATTATGGTATTGAAAATGTATTGTTTATCGTTCCAATTTTCATTTAATCTTTTGACTTATGTTAATTTCAATGCTAATAAGGAATAGGCTATTAAAATGTAAGTAAGTTTATTGTAATAAATGCGCACCAGCAAATGTAATTGCATCAGTATCTATTAATTTTCGAACGGAATAGCGATATATCGAACCGTTTCTATATACCGATATATTTTCTGCAATATATATCGTTTATAGAGATGGGAACGAGATATCGGTTTTTACGAAATACCGATATTTTCGTTTCGATATAGCGATATATTGATATGGAAATTTTTATTCAATATATTGTATAATATATCGGTTTTCTGATAAATTTATCGATTTTTTTGTGGAATTATTATCATTATCAACAACAATAAAATCCACACTAGACAACTCCGATAATTCCCGAGAGATGGCGCTACTGAAGGTGGACAGTTACATAATTGTGCAACCCGTTGCTTACGAGATTATACAAGCTGGCGCATAGAGCTTGAAAAACGAGTCTGAAGTGGTTCCCTCGTAATGCCAATTCCGCCGCTCGGAGCGCTGTTCTGCCCTATATATTCATAGCAGAACACTTAAAAGACATTGACATTTGGGACATTTAAAGGACTCACCATTGCTTATTAAATGCTTCGTACAATATTTTATGGACAATAGACGTAATTTGCAAACTTCTACTCCTCAATTATATTACAATAAAAGGCTGTCATTCTTGATATTAAAACATATTACATATAAACTGAGGGACTGTCTGCTCTGTACTTCAGTTCATACACCAAACATTTCCGGAAATAAATTAACTTGACATCTTACATATACGCACTATAGCCTACTCTTTTCACCTAATATTATTAATATTGTTATTAAATAAGATATTGCAACTAATTAAGGTACTGCATTATCTTTAATTTCCTTGAATTCATAATTACGCATTTGCAAGAAGGCCTAACTTTTCCCTCTCTTTTTAAAAAAAATACGGACGTCACAATAACTGAGAAGTATAATTATTGCGCGATTTTTTCTTGCAGTGGTGAAAACATTTCTATAGGCCTACTGATTAATCTATTGAGCATAGTAATAGTAAACGCTGTAGTATTTTAGTGCATGTACGCCTACCTAGCTCTTGTAAAACGAAATTTTCACTTTCACTTTCAACGGAACACTCACTTATATTCAGTTCTTGTAATCTTGCAGTAAATTATCCATTTGTGATCATCTTTCCAATATAACCTCTCATTGAAACGACCACTTAAAATCATGAGCTAGAATTTATTATTTTAAAAACATTTCCACGCACATACTATTATAATTGTTATGAACCACAATACAAAAGACAACACTGTGAAATTGGATTCATTTACCACGATCAACATCAATACCGGTAGTATAAAATCACATATAGGCCTAGGCTATATTCTTTCATTATTTTATGGTATTAATTAGAAGAACAAACTTCAAATAACACTGTAATATGCTTGGCATATTTATAATATTCGTACTCAATCAGTAATGCACAATTAATCGAACTATTTTCACGATGCACAATGCTTTGTAATGGTACCATTCATCATTTCATAGGGCAGAGAGGCGAACCTAGCGGCAGAAATTGTCATGACTCACAGAGACCTACTCTCGATCGTGCTATGCGCCAGCTTGTGTAATCCCGTAAGCAACGGTGCAACCTCACTCAATACCTTGTTCTAATTGGCTGGACTGGATTTCGAATTCATACTGTTCAGTATGCAGCACCAAATTCAAAATGCAGCGTGTGCGAACGTGAGACATATGGGAGATTTATCTACTACTGTTTTAATATTGTTATTAATGTTCTCCAAGGCAGGAGCAACTCCTACCCTGAAAGGAAACCGTCTAACCTCAAAACGGGTATTAAACTTTTATTTCTATATTCTGAAATGGAAAGAGAAACAAAAATTTAATACCGATGTGACATTTGTTTACGTCTATGATTTCTATGCACAACCTAGTGCTGACATTCCGTTTTCTTAAATATTTCAGGGCATAAAAATTCTATCCCTATAATCATCACCATTGTTGTTTGGATTGTTGGAGTGTAACAATAACTTGCAATGGAAACTTACTATAGAAGGATTATATCAAACCAACTGTGAAGTTTGTTAAAACTTGTAACATTCTAAGTACGGTTTACTTACATTTAAAAACAATTACAAGTTCTGTTTACTTACATTAAAAAATGATTACGTTGTTAGGCAGAAAAGAGCATTATGTCTGTGTCCTGGATTGAATCCTATATAAAATTAAAATAATTGAATCGTGTTCCAATATCAAATATTCAACCGTATAGAGTTCACTTTACTCTTTCCCACTATATTATTTAAGCTACCTTGCCTCCACCATAATTTTTATTTAGGTTAGGACCTACATCATATGGTATTGGACATGTATTGTTTATTGTTACAATTTTACATTTATGCTTTTGACTGTTATGATGTTAATTTCAATGGTAAAAAGGAATATTAAAATTGAAATAATTTTATTGTAATACAGTAAATGTACGCCTGAAAATGCAATTTACTTACGGAATAGCGATATACCGATAATCGTTCGATATATGTATTTTCTGCGATATATATCGTTTATCGAAATTAGGTTTGCAATATAAATATATCGGTATTTAATTCATTTCTTCCATCACTAATCGTTTATCGAAATTAGGTTTGCAATATATCGCAATATCAATATATAGGTATTTAAAATTTCCATAATCTCTAATCGTGACCACAAATGAGTAACCACAGATCGAACAGTGTTCAGAAAAAGGACATTATATAAACCATTGTTGGGGAAGGTTGAGATGGGATTTTAACCAGTACATTGAAATTTAATTTCCGGCTCAAGGGGTTAATTTTTGCACTACTCGATTTCGTTCAGTGGTTCTTCCACAGTTTCAAAGACTGAGAAATTGTAAAAACTCTTTTATATCTAACAAGTTAATTAAATTGGCTACGAAAGTTTTATTCCATGAAACTATGTACAGCAGTTGAATAAATTCGCTCCGCAAACACTTCACTGATCAACCTTTAGCATGCATAATATTGATTTTCGTGCGACTCGTATTTCGTGAGGAGCGGGTTGCGAACCTATCATCAGGTTTTGAGATATTGTGATTCGATACACATCTCCCCCATTACGTTTTATTATCCATTGCCATTGGGAACAACTGCCTGGAACGCGGCCTACAACACAACTGTGAGCGGCTCTATCTGGCACATCTCATTCGTTATTCTGTGACGAAATTATCCGTCTTGCTATCGTGAGTGACTTCTTTTTCTTTATACTTCCACGCTTTTTCTTTCTCTCTCTCTTTTTGCTTTCGTTCTTTCTATCTTTCTTTCTTTCTTTTTTCCACCTTTAAATCTTCCTATCTTTCTTTCAATTCTTGCTATTTTTTTCATTCTTTATTTATTTCTCTTCTTTTCTTCCCTTTACTTTTATATTTATCCCTCCATTTGTTATCTTTTACCTTATTATTACTTCATAGGCTGTCTGTTGCGACAGCCCATGAAGGGGGGCTAGATAATTGTAGTTTTCTTACTTCCATACAGGTAAACTGAGTCCCTTGGATCATAATGGTATAGATAAACTGAGTTTTGTCAAATATTTCGAAGTTAATACTTGTTTTCGTTCATAGGCTAATACGACATGATTATGCCTTTTAGACATATCGCACCAATTTCCACCATCTCTTTGGGTCGATTTCACAGCCACAACTATCAGAACCACAAACAGCTGCGAGTCTTGTCATTTATGCTTGAATTGCATTAGCCTATTTTATAGTAACCAGCCGAATATAAACTTTCATCGATGCATTGAATGACATCCAGTCAAACTCCTATGTTTCATTGAGAGACAAGGATAAAAAGAAAACATCAATCGAAAAAAGGAAGGAATCAAGATATCATAAGATATCAGTTCGTCAAATCAGTTTCCTTCAAGTTCTTTCCTATATCATATTTATAATGTAAGAGGTTGGCAGTTTCCTAGACGATCTTAAAGTGAAGTGACTAAATATTTTTTTTATCACACATCACATTTTTTATCACGTAAATTTTAACCACATCAACCAACTACTAGTTGTACTAGTTGGTTGTCAGTTCCAATTCTGAAAAAAGTGAGAGGTAAGATTTTGTCGAGACGAAATTTGACCGGAACTGACTACATCTTTTCTGACAGGAACTCAGTTTACCTATGCACAATTTTTGGTTGGACTCAGTTTACCGCATTTTTCACAGTAGGGACTGACTTTACCAACCCCGCATGAAGGACAAAGGTCTGTCAGCTGACTGCTCACCTCAGGTCGACATGCCTCAGCACAGAAGAAAAATAATCCATCCAGTACAGGGATAACGTATGGTCATCACTAGAGACCGGATTTTAAAGGAATCCCTTTTTTATTTCAACACGAAACATGAGATAATTAATTACGATGTTCAAACCTATCTTCCACAGACTAAATTATGTAGTTTTGACTTCTTTTTCTTTTTTTTTTCCTTTTTTAGTCCATATTCCCTTTTTTAAAAACATCTCTTACTTTAGTCCTTTTTTGACGAAATATCGCAAACATTTAGATAATTTTCCTTTATTTTTCCCGATAGACCTATAACTTCTTGAGCAAGCGAAAATAAATATCGTTCTTCTTCTTCTGATTTCAGACATTGAAAAACTAATAAAGAAAATTTAGAGTTCAGGATATAAAGAAAAATTTCGCCTCTGGTTTCAGTTGATGGTGAGCGGTCATTTTCTGTTTATAAAGAAATTGTGCATTCAAAGAGGCAGAATCATATTGAATTGTTGAATGTGATCAAATACAACACTTTCCTTATGTTGTGAAGCGATAAATGTAAGATTGTGTGTGCCATGTATATCCATTAATTTTTTTTGTCCTCACCTGTGGAGTAACGGTCAGCGTGTCTGGCCGCGAAACCAGGTGGCCCGGGTTCGAATCCCGGTCGGGGAAAGTTACCTGGTTGAGGTTTTTTCCGGGGTTTTCCCTCAACCCAATACGAGCAAATGCTGGGTAACTTTCGGTGCTGGACCCCGGACTCATTTCACCGGCATTATCATCTTCATCTCATTCAGAAGCTAAATAACCTGAGATGTTGATAAAGCGTCGTAAAATAACCTACTAAAATAAATAAAATAAAATGACATACATTAAAGTACTGCTATTCATTGTCTTATTTCAACTATCGATTTCCAACTAAACATATGCGATATTGATTAATATCGTACGCGCAACAACCCGCAAGCCTTGAAAGCAGCTATCCAAAATGGCACGCGCGATAATATAATAATAATAATAATAATAATAATAATAATAATAAATTGAGTTAATTTCCTGTGTTTCAATGTGTATTGCTTTGAGGTTAAAATCTCTTAACCAAAGCCCTGCAAAAAATGAATAAATATTGTGCAGACGCAAAAGTGCTCCGTGCGTGCCATCTGTTGCAATAGTCGAGAACACGCTAAAAATACACTCAAGGTCACCGTATCATTATCATACTAGTAACAAGGTAAGATATTTGGAAAAAAAAAAACTAAAAATCTATACATTTAATTATGGTCGAACAAAAAGAGTCGTATGCATCTTCCCTATAATGTTAATTAAGACGCTCGTATAAAAATTATTACCATTATAGGCTCGTTGCATAACATAATACTCAAATTGTCCAAAGTTTTATTCTGTCTATTTTCTTCGTTCCATACAGTTAAAAAAACCTGGGACATTATTTTAAGTGTTTACACTGTGATTGCTTTTGACAAATAGTTTCGCATAGAAACACATAGTCTAGATTGCTGTCGAAAGTTTTAATTGTCTGGTCTTCCGTTGTACATTACATATGATTACCCGCCATCTTGTTCAAATCTGCCCACAATTTGAACGTCGGTTTTGAACCCCCGAGATCGACCGGGAAGCCTCCAGGATCGAAAACCAACATGTAACCACCAAATTATTGAGAGAGTAGTGAAATTTAATCGCCTCCGTTAGTTTCCTTGTCAAATAATTGATACTTTGTGGGCAAGGCTTCATGTGAACAGCCTAATTTTCAGATGCGTAGTCCATTGAGATGCGATACCAATTACCTTTAATTAATAATGCATAATTAATGAAAGCCATTACACCGCTAAGTGCCGATACAGTTCGTAGCCAGATAGTCACATGTTTATCTTCGTTCGAGAATCGATGGTTTATCATTATCCACACTGGAAACACGAGTCCACAGCCCGCTCAGTTGAAATGAGGCCTGTGGTAGAAGAAGTGAAGGGCACGAAAAACGCTCCTCTCATAAATTATACAGGGACATCATTTTATTTTTATTTCAATTTTTATTGTACCTGAGTTTTTGAATGTACTTCACGAACACCCCTTCTACTAATGAAGTTCCAACTGCCCTCCACACAGAACCAAGGCCGCATATAGTAAACAGTACTGAGTTAGTGAGTATAGTACGTTCCAGAAATATGTTCGCGTTTTCGCGTACTGTCGTCCGTTTGCCTACTTCGCATCCCGATCCCCCCCCCCCCGCTTCTGCTCGCCTCTCTGTAAAGGCTAGTGACTGGGCTGTCTTAGCTCTTTTCTGAAAACATTAATTTCTGTTAGGAAAAGGACGTCTACGTAATATTATACAACTGTTTAAAATAACTTAAATAAAAGGGCCTCGTTAAGTAATTAACTGTCACGTGATTTCCTCCCTTTCTATGACCCTACGACATAAGTACTTGGACGGACAGCAGATAGCATGTCTGAGTAATTTTATCTGTGCGGGTCGGGCAGAAGTAAAGATTGAATTTACAGTACGTAAGATACTCTTTTATAGAGTAGGTACAGAATTATTTCAACATGAGTTACTAATACGAAGGACAAAACTGGTAATTGGAATGAGATGCAATAGTCTGCAGTGCGGTAATATGCACAAAAGAACTGAAGCCTGTATCGAAATGAAGGGCCACCATTTTCAAAAATGTGTTTAAATATCCATATTATAATTATTTTTTCAATTTAACTTTATTCTCTATATTGTACGCTAATGTGCTGTATAGCCTACAGTATAATATACACTGCATAATGAATAACTTATGTTCGCATGGATAACTCAGTTAGTGAATAAGAACACTTATTGTTAATACAGTACTATATTTTGATTAAACAAAAACCTAATGAAAATTATGAAATTAAAAATTGCGATATTTCCTAGTTTACGTAAATGGATGAACTATTTTTCTTCCCTCCTATACCTAGTAAAGTGATTTGTTTGTATTTTGTGCCAGTATCATCGAATTCCAGTCGTGGAAGGGGGTAGCAAACAGTTTTTCCGGTTCTCAACCGTTAATCCAAAGGTATAGCCAGGTTAATATTAAAAATTTTAGTAAAAATAAAATGCTGTCCCTGTACCAGCGGTGACATGTTACTCAATTTCTTGAGGGTTACTATTACCAGAGACTATTTTAATATCCTACCTAATGACTGATTTCCATAACTTAAATTTTAATGTAACCTATACCTTCAACGGAGTATTTAATGTTTAATGATTCCGCATATATTTCAGGTATTGAGACCATTCATATAAAAATATATTTACCTAAACATGGATTCTTTTTGGACTGCACTGTCATTTCATTAATTTGAAGAGGTCAGTGTTTGAGATGTTTCAAACAAAACGTTTAATACAATTTTGCCCATTTCTGTTTACGTTTCGAGGGGAAGAAAAAAGTGTTTTGAATGAAATGTTCAGTAGTATATGTTAGGAAATCTATTGACTAAATTCCCAATATCCTCAGGTAAATTAAGAGAAGAGACCATTGAATTCCGATGATAAGTGATTAAACGAAATGTGGTTTTGTTTTTTCACATTTTCAGAAATTTGATCCGGATAAATGTAAATTCCCGTTCTTCAGAGAAATTTTAAACATTACGGAACCGTAACGCCGCTGTAGACCAGCCGTGGCGAAAATGTGACTCGCGAGCATATTGTGGCTCGCAATGATAGCTATGCATTTCTCTTGCTTCCTACCTCCCTCAACCCCCATCCTCTCACTCACTGGAGTCAAACTCCGTTCTATTTGTATTTGTCTCTGACCTGCGAGTGGCGTATCGTCGCAATGTCGAAACCATGTACTCTACAAAAACGAAAGTTTCAAGTAGGATGGGAGGACGCATTTTTTTGCTGCCAATATGATGAGAATATTAAATGTATGATTTGTTCACAAGTATTACGAGGAAAACGTTTTTATAACATAAAACGGCATTATACTACATGCCACTCATGAAACATTATTATTATTATTATGATTATTATTATTATTGTTATTGTTATTATTATCTCTGTTCGTCGATCCTATTTCAGCAGATGTTCGAATAATGCGGTTAGATCTTCAATTTAAACTCACAGATTTACAGTGTGATGTTAAATGAAAGCTAGATGTAAGGACTTGTCAAATGTAAATTTTTCAAATCTTTGCCAAAAATTAAATATCCGAAACTTCGTTCTTTCGCTTGCTCTGTTGAAGCCATGTTCGCTACAACTTACGTTTGTGAAAAATTATTTTCAACAATGAAAATAGTAAAAACCAAATTTCGATCATGACTGACAAACTAACACCTTCTGATCAACTACGACTGGCAGTAAGTGACATAATTCCTGATTTTGAAACTCTGTCGCAGAGACATTCTGAAGATAGTTAATTTTAGGTTGTGATAATGTGTCCTAAGTTTTCTTATTCATTTCTTTCTTCGTTACACGTACTAAACATTAGTTTGTAACCTTATACCGTATAAAATTATATTTAAGTGCTTGACGTAAGGAAAATGTAAATCCGTTAATAAGTCAGACAGTTACTTCACTTCCCCTTCGGGTGTCCGCCTCCTTCCATAGGTGCTATGCACGTTGCAGGTTACACAGTGGCTAGGCGCACGATCACATTTTCGCGACGGCTGCTGTAGACGATAGTAAACTGGACTTAGAATAGACTGTTTCTCGATATACTTAATTTATGCTTTTGAATATAAAATTACTTGTTTTGACAATATTTGGGCACATTTAGCATTTATCGTGATTGCGAAAATCTACCATCTATGATGATGATGATGATGATGATGATGATGATGATGATGATGATAATGATGATGATGCAAGCATCCGCATGTCCCACAATAATCGTTGAATGAACCGAGTCTTAACTAGAGACGAGAATTTCATGCACTATAAAATCCCAAAATATGCATGCATTCATGCATTATCAAACTATGAAACATGCACGATCAAGCGAAAAATACATTAAAATATGCACTTTTATTTTTGTTCCAATTTCTTATCTCTCTCTCTCTCTTTTTTTAAAGTTAACGACTGAAAACTTTTCTAACTTGGTTTCTGTGAGGTTCCTGTGCTTGTCAGTCAATATGTTTTTGTAGGCAGAAAATGACCTCTCTACATCGCAAGAAATTATGGGTGCAAACTTAAATTAACATATTTCTGATAGTTTCAGGTCAAATTCTTCATTCAAATTTTCGCCACAAATATCCTTCTTCACAGAACAAAAGAATCCGTAGTGCGGGTTCGCGTTTATGGCCCTGTTCAGTTTGTTTAAAGAAGTTTTGTAATGTTTCACAAAGAACAACTGTCATAGAAAATATTCGGAACAGATAATTGGAGGAATATTAGAACCACATTAACACATGCAAACTGAATAAATAAACACATTAACCACTTACGAGGTTCACACACAGCAAAGACAGTTTAGCGAATGATTCCAATTTTAGAATAATCTAAATTGCTACCGATATTGGAAAAGGGAAAGAGTATTTACAACATCCCTGAAAAAGGGCGCTTTTGACCTAAATTATTTGTCGGCGGAGTTTCCTTGAACTCTCTATTTTTCCTTTCTACTATTCTCAAAATATCCAACGTAATAAATCCATTTATGACACAGTCTGTAGAGAGTCGTCGGTAAAGTGTTGTAAAAGTGAACTTTCGTTGTCGCTAAAGTGTTGAACTTCCGTCCAGGGAAAGCTCCTCTAACATCTTACTGTGCAAATTAACATTTTATTTCATTTTTCTGTTATTTAGTTTTCTTTTCTTTTCCTTCGTCAATCCTGATTCCTGAAGCTAAAATAAGGGACATAAAAATCAAGAAACTGAGGTGTCCACGGAAAACCATTAAAACATGCACTTAAACTGAATATAATATATATTATATACATGATTAACCTAAAAATTGCTTAAATATAATTATAAATGGTTTATCCCCAAAAAAATCCAAAACATGCAAATATGCACGCAAAAAGTACACATATTTGGAACCGGAAAGTAACGAAATGGATAAGTAAGCCTACTAAGTTTGAGCTATGTCCTATAAAAACATGCATTTGCATGGAATTCTCGTCTCTAGTCATAACAAAGCAAACGGGAGTATCCAAACAAAGTCTGGCGGGCACGTCATTGCATGAGATCTAAAAAAAAAAATTCTACTTGCATAGCATGGGTAGCCGATGTCATAGCTGTACTCTTAACGTTGGCTTGTATTCTTATACTCATATATAGGGGGCGGATATTTTTCACATTAGGACGATGCCTATTAATATAGACATCCTTTCTATGTCAACATTAACGTAAAAAAATAATTTCTTACATTGCATTTTTTGCATTGTTTGACGTTTTTGAACTAATAGGTTATTTTTATACTTTTTCGGCATTTTTGATCATTTTTAATACTTTGAAGAACTTTTAGATCATTTGGAATGCATTTTACTTTCTTCTTTACCGATGAATCTCTTAAATCATTTTCTAAGCAAATAGATCAGTAGTAATTACCTACTGAATAAGTGAATAACAGTGAAGTTTAAATTTTATAGTTTGGAACAAACTCTAAAGTCCATCCCTCATTCCACTGAAGGCTTCACTTCACACAACGGAAGTAATGTAAAATGCTTGATAACAGCTTAGTTTAAGTGAGGGCTTTGCTCTACCACCCCTGATTGAACCACATTGTAAAACCTCATTAAAATCTATAGCTTTTCCTTAAAACCTTAATTTGTTGCATGTTCTTTTCCTTTATCTTAGCCAAATTCCAGGAAGTGCCTCCTGTCTCCGAGATTTGCAGGGTGACTAATTTTTAAGAAGTTGTGGTTTGAGTACGGTGAATAATGTTTGAATGGCATTTTCTTTTAATTTTATGTAATTTTTCCATTAGTTCAAGGGTATTTTAATGACCATTTTAAGTAGATTTTTAGGTCATCAACATCCGCCCCCTACCCGTATGTATGATTAGGAGGTTCACAATTTTTGGCTCTAACTTCTTAAACCGATAGTAAATTCAGTAGGTTTCGCTGCATTTGGTCTGACTCCAACGAATCTAGGAAGAGTGTTATAACAGGCGAACTTACCAAGAGTCACTCCGTGCTGTGATTTGTGAAATGTACGTTGACTACAGTTATATTCCGCGAAGTAAACACACATGAGCGTAGCGGTATAGCAAATTATGCTATATTGTGATATAGCCTATTACAGGGGTAAACAAACTGTTTATGACGCTTGCAATTTCTGTGTACACGTGTTGTTCAGTTTATACAAGGTGAATAAAAAGTATGGAATACTGAGGTGAAAAAGGGATATTTTGGAAATGTTTTTAAAGAATGTTTCCCATTTACGAAGAATTTGCTAAGGAGTCAGTATTTTTATGACATTTTGTACTTATATTTCCATTTTTGGATTTTTCAGTTCTCTAAACGTACAATCATATATGAAGAGAAATGCTTCAGTAGCCTATATCAATTTATCACTATGGACCGTAACGGAACCACGATAACCATAGACATTAATTCAGTATTCATTGACAAAAGCGTATTTGAATTCAATAATCATAGGCAAGAGCTTAGTTTAGTTCAATAATCACAGACAAGAGCTTAGTTTAATTCAATAATCATAGACAAGTGCTTAGCTTAATTCAATAACATAGACACGAGCTTAGCTTAATTCACTAACCACAGACAAGTGTTTACCTTAATTCAATAATCATAGACAAGAGCTTAGTTTAATTCAATAATCATAAACAAGAGCTTAGATCAATTCAATAATCATAGGCAAGAGCTTAGTTTAGTTCAATAATCACAGACAAGAGCTTAGTTTAATTCAATAATCACAGGCAAGAGCTTAGTTTAATTCAATAATCATAGACAAGAGCTTTGTTTAATTCAATAATAATAGGCAAGAGCTTAGCTTAATTCATTAATCATAGACGAGTTTAATTTAATTCAGTAATCATAGACAAGAGCTTAATATAATTCAACAATCATAGACAAGACCTTAGTTTAATTTAAACCTTTAAAATATTCTTTATTTATGAAACTTAGCATCAAATTTAATAAAAATTAGTTTTTTCTTTTTCAGTTAGGACGAAACAACCTTATTAAATTTAATATATAGTGCTACAAATATGAAACATTTAAAATACTGGTTTCCCGAAATGTTGTTTAAAAATCGGTAATTTCCCTGTTTTTTACAAAACCCATCTGACAACCCTAAGTGATGCGTATTTCTTGATAATAGATGTATCAGCCAGAACCTCAGTCAGATATGGTAAGATGATTACTGTGATACTTCTGAATTTGGAACGCGCTTAATAAGTGTGCACCGCAGCATGAATTCTAACCATTGCTACAGATGTTACAAACAGCCCATTGTTTTACTACAACTATTTTTATACGTCCGGATGTTTCTGAATGGAAACACAAGCGCACGGATATCGTGTCTGTGATATAAATCAAGAGAGGGCACTGGGTGCTTCATAAAACGAGATGTTTTCAATGGCTAGAGACAGTAAAAGGACAGCGAACCCGACCAATGATATCGGGAAACGCTTTCCGCTTGGTCAGCCCATCTACAGCTCCGCTAAAAGCTCTCTCTCCCAGTTAAGTTGTTATCACAAATTGGAGCAAATGGCAAGAATTGAATCAAGTGGTTAACCGCTGGATTTTAGTGTTTGTATGCGGTCACATTCAGACTATTTTCTCTGACATTAACAGATGTGAATTTCTGCTTTAATAGCCCTGGATATCCATACCAGTCAGCGCACGAAAGTCTAAAAAAAAATGGTTGTCATGGCAATGTACTGTACGATCGACAAAAAAAAAAAAAATGAATGAATGTTTAACTACGAGTGAGTTTTCACCCGGTGGCTGTTACAAATAACAAAACGATAAATAAATGTAAGAATAAAAATACGCTACAAATCTAAATACTTATGAGTACACATCTAAATGTTCAGTAAGTCTAAATATTTTATCAGTTGTGGAATTTCGGTCAATGTCCTTAATAATGCCAGGACATGAAGCAATGTAAAAATAGATGACTTTGCTGTCGTGGCTAATATTTTAAGGGAAAATACCGGCGTTTTCCTTGGGTGACTGAGGGAAACCACGAAAAATATCAATCAGGATTTCAGGTCTTAATATACAGGATGAACCGTACGTAATGTTATTAATTTTAGAGAGTTATTCTTTGAGATATTTCAAACCAAAAAGTTTAATACAATTTTGCTCATTTTTTCTTCGTTTTAGAGAAAAAAATTGTTTTATATGAAACCTTCCATAACGTGTTTTGTGAAAGCCATTGCTTTTATTTCCAACTAGCCGTACCCATGCGCTCCGCTGCACCCGTTAGAAATAAATATAAAGTAGGAGAGAGTCGGGTAGTATCGGACATCGGGTAATATCGGACAGTGCGTTTCTTTCATCTACTACCATTTGGTAGTACATGAATGACATGGTTATGTTTCTCTATGCGACATCACAGAAACGTAACCATGTCAATCAGGTACTATCATCGTGTGGTAGATGAAAGAAACTCATTGTCCGATATTACCCGATGTCCGATACTACCCGACTCTCCCCTAATTACATAATTAAAATAGGACATTTGATCCAGGGAACATTCGTGTTTGATATAAGGATAAATCGTTTATTATGTTACTTAATTTAAATTGTATTTGCATAATTAAAATGCGATCATTTTGATCCAGAGACCACTCATTTGGTCATAAAAATTATTTTAGGAAATACAGGAAACGAATGTACAGAATAGCCTATCAAGTTTTCTGTGCATAAGAAGCTATTTTAATCTTACCTGTACTCGATTCACTCAGAAGTTACTGTAATAACATTATAGCATTATGTCCATCTAGAGAAACTACACTTTCCAATGGTGAATTAATAATTAATACAAATCGGTTAATTTAGCTTCTGATATTACTTCATACAAACTCAGAAACATTATCTGTAGGCTATCTTTCATAGCTTTCGATTGTTGCTGTTCAAGGCCCCTTATAGACGAAGTCATTTGTTTTTTAATTCATTACACGGCCTTAGATGGCAGTTATTTTAATTTTAAAACTCATTTATCTCATTAAATATCAGTCCTATCAAAATTTTTCAAGGAATAAAACTTATCACAAACTATTTTTAAAGAAACTTTCGTTATGTAATATTTTTCACAAAAATCAATAATAAGCGAGATATTTCGATTTACTTAATTCAGGCCCCCTTATAACCCCCCTTTTAAATAATGTATTTTGAATGCCATATAGCCTAAAATCTAAGTTACAACGAACTTAATTTATATTCCAATTTTCATCGAAATCCGTTCAGCCATTATCGCGTGAAAAGGTAACAAACATACAGACAGACAGACATACAAACAAAAATTTCAAAAAAGCGATTTTCGGTTTCAGGGTGGTTAATTGTATATGTTAGGACCAATTATTTTTGGAAAATCGAAAATTACCAGAAAAATTTCGGCTACAGATTTATTAATTATTAGTATAGATATACTCACAAGCAGACATTCTGATGGGGGCAGATAAAAAAGTGTTTCTTTTTTGTTCCACCATGTTAATAATGTCAAAAGAAGTGCTTATACAAATTTTGGCCACTCGACTGCAATTACGAGGCCGTCCATAAAGTGGTTTTCCCTGGGGCCCTTTACAGAAAAAAAATACAATTGCATGGAAAGATTTATTGGAACATATACAGCAATTGTTGCTCTATTTGCCAACATATCCCCCACTTGAATTGAGACATTTGTCATACCATGGGATCAATTTTTGTAGTCTTGTGTCGTAGAAATCAGTCGCCTGGGATCGGAACCAGCGTTTGATAGACCGTCTGCACCTCTCTGTCGATCCCATGATATGACAAATGCTTCAATTTCGGTGGGGAATATGTCGAAAAATAGCTCAACAATTCCTGTATCTGTCCCAATAAATTTTTCCAATGAAATTGTGTTTTCTTTCTATTAACAGTCCCTGGCACACTTATTTTTTACGGCCCTCGTAATTGCGGTCGAATGGCCAAAATTTGTATAAGCACTATTTTGACATTGTTATCATGGTGAAAGAAAAAAAGAAACTCTTTTATCTGCCCCTATCAGAATGTTTGCTTGTCAGTCAATTTCACATAGCAGTGTATTATGATAATAATTGATTTAAAGAAATTTAGTTTTGTCCCTAAAATATGCAGAAATTTTTTTCTCAACAAATGTAACTTTTCGTTCTTCAAAGAAATTTCAAAATGTTACTTTTGTTCGGATCAAATTACTGCACATTTAAAGGACAAAACTAATTTTTTTTAATAATTTACTATCATAATAAACTCCTCCCTTAAATTAACTGAGCATATTGGGAATCAAATCAATGACTTTCCAAAAACACGCTATGAAATGTTTCATATAAAACAATTTTTATCTGTAGAAGAAATAAAAAAAAGAGCAAAATTGAATTTTTTTGTCTGATATATCTCAGAGAATAACACCTTGAAATTAATGACATTACTTACGGTTTACTCTGTATAATACATAATCATTCAGATTTACAACTTTATCCATATATGCATACATACGTACAGGTTTTACCAAAGGTTTAAAGACACTCCTCCACAGGTGATGTTTAACTCTGTCCTTATACTTACGTGGGCGGCCGGGTAGCTCAGTTGGTAGAGCAGCTGGCTACGGACTGGAAGGTCCGGGGTTCGATCCCAGGTTGTGACAGGATTTTTTCTCGTTGCCCGAGGTTCACTCAGCCTCCTATAAAATTGAGTACCGGGTCTTTCCTGGGGGTAAACGGCGGTCAGAGCGTGGTGCCGACCACACCACTTCACTCTAGTGCCGAGGTCATGAAAAGCATGGGGCTCTACCTCTATGCCCCCCAAGTGCCTTCATGGCATGTTACGGGGACAATCTGTCTATCTTCAGAACTGTCAATTATATAACAATTTTTCTGTTATGAAACTTAATTACTCCAGAATGGGTTGATTTAGAGAATTTTGGAATGGTTTTAGATATTATCTTCAGTCATTCTTTCACATCCCAATAATCAGCGACTTCACGTCCACACTCACTGAATTTCGACCTACATACTTTCATTTCTTTCAAAGAAGAAATTCAGTCTTTCCACACTTGTAACAAACTCCACACCTGATTACTAGAAATGGAGGGAATAAGCTGATTCACCAATGTTACCAACTCCTAATGTAATGTTGTAAATGACAGTGGCGAACCCGGGTCTATTTGCCGCGAATTAAAAGCTCAAGAGAATTTTAGAAAATGGAAATTTTTCCTGATTACAATGCCTGTAAGAACTGGCACAAATTTTATTAAACAGAAAACAATAATTGCACAAGAAATCTTTCACATATGTCTAAGCCTATTACAAAAATCACTGATCTAAGTCAATTCCTTCTGGACTAATTAATTTTTTTCTACGCAATTCGTAATTTTTTTTAATAAGTTTCATAACAGACAATTTTTTATATAATCCAAGGTTTGGAAGATAGATGGATTGGGTTTGCAGTATAAACTTCACTTTTCACAGACATTTGGTCCATGTATAAACATCGAGGGATTTCATATGAGGACAGGAATGAAATGTCACTTATGGAGGGGTGTCCTTGAACTTTTGGTAAAACCTGTATATTCCAGCACAGATAATCTTTCATCACACACTTTTTACTCTCGCCTCACTCACTGCACTGGCACTATGGTACATTTCACTTTCACTATAACAGTTTTCATTGTCACTTCAGAAACTTTTTCTGATACAATAACACTTCGGGTCCACACCTGTGGAGTAACGGTCAGCGCGTCTGGCCGCGAAACCAGGTGGTCCGGGTTCGAATCCCGGTCGGGGCAAGTTACCTGGTTGAGTTTTTCCCGGGTTTTCCCTCAACCCAATACGAGCAAATGCTGGGTAACTTTCGGTGCTGGACCCCGGACTCATTTCACCGGCATTATCACCTTCATATCATTCAGATGCTAAATAACCTAGATGTTGATACAGCGTCGTAAAATTACCCAATAAAAAAATAACACTTCGCTGTCGCAATAGTTTTACTTATAGAGAACTTCCACTATTAATTATTAATAATAGTTTTAAATCTTTGTTTAATTAACTTGACGCTTCTGGGAAAAGCCACTATTAATTTTACAGGTAAAGAATTCAAGTCCCTGCTAGTTCGGGTCAGAAATGACAATTTTCCAATATCTTTTCTCTGTTTTCTTGGGTTTATTTTGTGAGAATGATAATTTCTTAAATAATTTTGGACTATATTATAATTTTCATTTCTTTCCAGGTAGACTCACTTGCGAAGATTATTTTTTTGTTTTGCATTTTATTTTTATGTACCGGTAACACAAACTACCTACGTTGCAATACTACAAAGAAATCGATAATTAAGATCTTTTTAAGTAGACATTTTCGATATTACTAACCTGAAAAAGGGATCTGTTTCTCAGTCCATCTGTATACAATGATTTCTTCTACACTATTGAACGGATTCTGTTTCTATTCAGTATCTGTGAGTCAATTCCTTTGATAATAATTCACATGAAATAATATTTTACTGCAAAATTGTATCAAGTAATTACAGTTTAGGTGCTTCTTTATGACTCTGAATTTTTGTACCGCGACAAAGGAACATTGAGCAGAGAATAGAAGCAGCTGTGAATTAAATTAATAATCGAACGAGGAAATTAAATTTAAATTATGGTTTATTTAACGACGCTCGCAACTGCCGAGGTTATATCAGCGTCGCCGGTGCGCAGGAATTTTGTCCCGCAGGAGTTCTTTTACTTGCCACTAAATTTAGTGATATGAGCCTGTCGCATTTAAGCACACTTAAATGCCATCGACCTGGGCCGGGATCGAACCCGCAACATAAAAATAAAATGCAACCTACCTTAGTGAACTATCTCCCATCTTCCTTTTCAGCTACAATGTTGCAAGCTGGTCGCATCGGTTGGTGGCTTCAAATGACTGGTTTTTAAATTAAACTTACACGAAAACCTTCCACGCTATTGAAATACACCAGCGCTATACTCAGGACGACTCGAACGAGAAAATTGAATTCGAGACCAATATAATTAAACTTATGGGTACAATAAAGGAATGCTGAGAAATGTGAGTAGAGAATGGGCCATAATCAGCTTCCTACCCAATCCTGTAAATCTTTGTATGTTATCAATTTATCAGTAACTTCTTGGACAGAGCAGGCAGCTTTCCAGTAAGTGGCGCCAACTGGCGGAAGACAAGAAAGGTAATTGGGTCATTCCATACAAAATTTTAAGAATATGCCAGCGATGTCATGAATTTTTTTGGGCTTTTAATATAATAATGTTATTATGAAAGTAAATTAAACTGCCAAGTATGACCGCCATATCATTAATATTTTAGTCATACGGATGACTGAAAATTGGGTGGCAGTTATATGTTATCCATCATTTAAAATATTCTAAACATCCTATATGAAGTGTCATCGAAACTAAAGAGGCGCCATTGTAAACCTGAATAATCATATTTTAATACCTTAAAGACTAATCCGAATAATATTAAGGCATGCTCGTAAAAACACCTCATTTAAAAAAAGAAATAGTTTTATATTCGAATGCAACAAATTAAATTCATACGAGTTTAATTCATATTAAAGAAAATCTTATCTCTAATCCATCTCCCAAGTTTTATAACTTTATTTTAAAAAATCTGTGAATAATTAAATTAATAAAATTATTAATTTTTGTTCCGACGGTTGAAAATCGCTTGCTATGTGTGGCGGTCGCAGCGTTCGTGAGACTTCATAACGATGAGTAATCTCAAACGTCCGTCTCTCTGACCTTGATCGCGTAACATTCTGTACGACGGGAGAGCTTACCTGCTGAGCTCCTTTCTTGCGGTGAGTTATTTTTATTAAAAACTGACATGATATTTAAGTCGATATTCTGAAATTTTCACAGTGGAATCAATATACCCTAAAGAATTAAACACATGTTCTTTCGTCTGTAAAAATGAATTGCATTTTGTGGTCTATATATTTTTAAATTATTTTACGGTGGGTAACTATTTAAAAAATTATATATATATATATATATATATATATATATATATATTCATTTTAAGGGCATTTATAAACAAAGCTCTCCTTTTTCGAATTGCATTGAAATCACTTTTCCATCTTCCTTTATATAGTAAGAAAACTTCAATGAATGGAGCCGTGTTCTTTGTTAAATCAATATTTTAAATTCTGATTGCTGCCAAACTATGAAGGATATAAATATAGTATTGCTTGAAATCCATATTTAGAACATACAAAATAACCTATTACAATATTTTTAACTTTTGAGACATCATGGTTCAAAAATATACTTTTTTGCATGGAATGGCCCAATTGTAAATAATTACACGAAACACATGGAAACACTTAAGAAAAATGTATAATCTTTCGAGTTACAGGTATCTTATATTTAAACATTTAGACTATAACATTTGCCATAAGAAGGAGCCTGACTTATTAATAAGATTTTTAAATTATAACACATAGGCACATTAATAGAATATTCTAACCCTCAGTGACCCACGAGCACACGATCCTATATCATCTAAACAACAATTGAAGCGTCGGCTGGAACAACGTTGTAAGTTACAAAATTTTTATTCGGCGTGTTTCCGTATAATAATGTTGTATGTCATGTTACTTTGCTATACTCTTTGGCTTGCAACTGTCCATCAATGTAGTACGTGAAATTTGTCCACTCAAAAGTTTGCTACCCTCATAAGAACAACGTTGCACGCGTACACATTTTTGCAGTTCCTGTAAATTTTACCAAATGTAACTTATAACGTTGTTCCAGCCGACGCTTCAATTATTAATGCTTTCATGTGGCAGTGAACTTGGATTGCAAAAAAGTGCGACGGAAAAGGAATAAATCCCATAGAAATAGGCTAAATCTCTCGAGAATTTGTTTTCGATATACAAATTTAAATAAAATTAAACATGATATTCTGCAAAAATTAAAATTATAACCAGTAATATTTCGTATCGATGAATACAGGCTTATTTCGCAACAGTAAGTCATCTGTATGGACAGGCACGTCTACAATGACAACTGCTAAATTATATCAATGAAGGGGTAGACAACCGTGACAGTTTATCAGATTTTATAGCGAATAGCTCATGTTATATGTAACAAAAAAGTATAATACCACATTGATGGAGAGTCCATAGTTTTCTCAGAATTTTTTTTTTTTTTCCCAAAATGTCTAACACTGTCTTATTCGGTAACTATTGCGAGTAGAATCGTGATTTTTTGGGCCATAATCTTATAAAGAATAATTTATTTCTCTGGTGCATTTCAATAGCGTGGAAGGTTTTCGTGTAAATTTAATTTAAAAACCACTCATTTGAAGCCATTAACCGATGCGACCAGCTTGCAACATTGTAGCTGAAAAGAAAGATGGGGATAGTTCACTAAGGTAGGTAGGCCTAGATCTGCGTTCGTTGACCTCTTATATCTGTATTACGAGAAGAAAGAACAGTGTGTTAGCGGCGATGTTACCAGACTGCTGAAACTTTCAACTCAATTGTCTAATTAACCGTGCATTTAATCGGAAAATGTAATGTAGGTTTTATATGCATTTAAGTGTACACTTTCGTCCCTTTAAATATGCAGGATTATTACACTTCCACCCTGCATGTGTAGAAAATGAGCCAAAAATCACTACCTGTTGACGTTACATATAAAAATGCTTTTCATATTCTTTTCCTTCTTTGTTGACATTACTGAAGACGATCTGGGATACTTAAACATACCTCTTTTTCCGCAGAGTATCTGATCCGAATCAATTTTGTCAAAAGGATTTTCAATAGCTGACTTTGAAAAAAACTTTGTATTATGCTAGTTATTATTACTTATTCCACAACTGGGACATCTGGCAGACATCTAAGGCTGACTACTAGGATCCAGAATACAAAAATACTCTTTGATTTGCGAAGAGAATACAAAACAAGGATACATTTGAAATTGAAGTACCGAGTACAATATGATTGTGGAGAAACATGAGATAAAAGTACAATGAAGAATAACTGAAGTGAAGTAAATAATAATAATTAGGGCTAGGATTTTCATGATTTAGCACATTTTTATATGTTCAACGAGTTGCTCAATTATATAGAAATCCATCGTATTGAAAAACTAATTCAATTAAGATACTCTGTAAGAATATATTTGTGCATATTTGACAATTTTATCCTGATAGGGCATATTTTATTGATGTATTGGTCATATTCAGCATATTTTTACCTTTTCGAAGCTTTTTATGCCCTTGTATATATCCAAAGTTACTTTTCTTCGTGCTTTCAATTTCTTAGAATTATGTTCTTTAATTTTCCTGTGGTAAAATTTTAATATTTCCTTCCTTCCATCCTTCCTTCCTTCCTTCCTCATTCTGTGGAATGTGCAAAATAGACTTGACCCTAAATGGTCACGATTCACGACAAATATTTGTCTATTTTTTCATGCAGGTAGAGAAAGGAGTGGCTATGTATCTCAATTGAAGCAACTAGATGTGAAAGTAGAGAAAACATTTTGTTGCTAAATTTTAGAAAGAGAAGGATGTGTGCGAGAGGGAGCAAAAAAAAAAAATACAAGGATAGATTTCTTTTTGTTACCACAGCTAGGACAATGAAGCTTTGTTAGCGGACAATAAACAATTACGCTGGACAACAAATGTAAACTATATTTATTCCCTTTAGATGAAACTATATAATTTTAACTAAATGAGAGATGCCGAGGTCATTTCTGAAAACCAACATTTTCTAACACATACCATTTTTATGGTACACGCACTTCACTTATTTACACACATTTGTTACACTAGCACATAAAGCAACCTTTGTTTGGCCAAAATTCACAAATTAAAATGTATTTTTTTATCTTTTACGTTTGTAGACAGCTTCTGCAATCTCTCTGATGAGTGACCAGCAATATTCAGCCAGCATACTTGCATTCCACCTTCCACTGAAGCGCTTTTCGAAGGTAGATATTTCTTGATGAAACCTTCCCCGTGTTCATCGCTTAGAGCACCAAGGTTTTTTAGAAAGAAGTCCAGGTGGCTGTCAGGAAATTGTACTTCAGTGACATGTTGCATCCCATGAAGTGAAAGTAATGCAACATTTCATTAACATTAATTTTTTTTTATTTTGGAGAAACTGTACGTGCTGGACAAAAACTAACTGCAGATTCGTTTTTGCGACCACAAAATACATCGAATACACATATTTTTTTTTTATAAAAAGGACAAATTTCATGTTGTACAGTGTTATTTTCATTTGAAAATATATAAAAATATTAAGTTTGTTATGGCATTTCTTTATATTATAGAGCATACTTCTGGAATTTTTGGCATATTTTATACTGCTTATTTTGACTAATTTTAGGGCATGAAAATCCTAGCCCTAATAATAGTAATGTTATGTAGTTGTTGGAACATACTTATATTAGATTTGTTCAGTTAATTTTTTCTGTCTGTTTTGCGATTTTCTTAATTTTCTTCTTTCTCTTTCCAGGTAAGATGCATCAGCAGTTATTCCGTGTCCCTACATCTATCTTCAATTAGGTATTTGATCTTTCTTTTAATACTGCATTAGTTTCACTTTTTATATGAGAATAATACTTTTGAAACGATGTTGATAAAAGAGACATTGATGTTTAGTATCGTTATTTTTAATAACTCTCTTTGGTGATCGAATGATAGGCCCTATACATACTTGGTATTAAACCCAACTTTTGCGACATTAATTCCGGTTGAGAGCGATTGTTTTTAAAGGCGACAAAAATCCTTAGAAATGAAGTCGGTGGTCTTAATTTTGCAGATTTACGTCACGTGAAGAAAACTCTGCCCACGAATGAGGAGACTCTAGGTAAAATTTACTGGCTGCTTCTCGTCACACCAGTTTCTCTTCTATTTGGTCCTAAGATTCTGTAGGTTAGCCTTTCGACTTGAGAATGTGATGCCTTTATAATAAAGGTTAACAAAATTCTTGTAAATCTGCATCATGGATTCACATTTTGTACACGATTGCTGAAATATGAGGAAACTTTGAAACTCGCTTCAACTTTTCTTAAATAATTTATGTAAACACAACAATTCATTTCAAAAGAATCGAACGAAGCGTCACGACAATTTATTTATATTTTTCACGTATTTTACTTAATTTACACAGTATTTGACAAGCAATAATGAACTTGTTAAAGCAAAAGAATAGAATTCATAAACTATTAAAACATTAAAACTATTTCATGCAACATATTAAATATTGAAACATATTTAAATGAATTCACACCCATATGAGCAATGGTCGTGTTCTGGGGTTCAATATTGCATTTAGATAGCCAAAAGAAGAAGAAATAATAAACAAATTTAAGTAATAAAAAGAAAATAGTATACAGAGGGAACCGAAGTCATGTCATTAATTTCAGGGGGTTAATCTTTGAGATTATTTCAAACAAAAAAGTGAAACACAATTTTGCTCGTGTTTGCTTCCTGTACGAGATAAAAATTGTTGTATATGAAATATTTCATAACATGTTTTGATTTAATTCCCGATATGGTCAGTAAATTTAAGAGAGCAGACCCCGATTACCATTTGAAATTTTAACCACATTACCCCATCCTTCCAAACTCTGAACTGGCTACGGCTTAACGAACGTAGAAATTTTCATTCTCTTGTTCTCCTTTTCCAAGTCCTTCACACCTCTACACCTACCTACCTTGCCTCCCGTTTCAGTTATCTGTCATCATATCATAACCTCTTCACACGCACGCAAAATAGCCTCATACTAGCCATACTAACACATAAGACATCATCGTATTCATCATCATACACAGTCTCGCTTTCGCGCTTATGGAATACCCTACCCAATGACATCAGAGACTGTCGGAATTTAGTAGCGTTCAAAAGCAAACTTATTAAGCATTTTCTTACTGCGTAGAGTAGGTTTAATTTTTACTTAGTTAATAAAAAAAAATTCTCTCTTCTTAATTTTTACAATGAACTATCTAGCTTTTATTAGTCTGTTAATCTTTTAGTACTTTGATTTTTATTGTATTTGTAAATTCAATATTAATTGTAATTATAATTGTAATTGTAGTCTTAATATTGTAGTTGTAATCCCCTGGTAGAGGGGAAGAGAAGGCCTAATGGCCTTATCTCTACCAGGTTAAATAAATAAATAAATAAAGTGACACGTCACTGACCCTACTTCCTCTTAGAGCTGGTTGAAGAAACCAAGCTCAAGTGAAAGTTCGGATATAGTTCAGTTATAAATATTTTTGTCTCGAAAATTTTAATGCACTAGTTTCCTAAATAAATTACTGTTACGAGTGGTCTGAATCACTCTGTATATGAACGTTTTTCTTCACTATGAAATCAGGAATGAGCTCCTAAAATATTGCACGATCTTCGTAAATCACTCTGTATAATCAATGTTAATTAGATTATTTATTTCTTCCCCTTCTTTCAAACTGAGCGTGTTTATTATCAGCTGTTATCTATAGTGGACAGGTTTTGACGTTACAGTATAAAATCATTTATAAGTCTAGAGAACTCGTTGAAATATTTCCATTGGGATTATAGCTAGCTTAAATGGCTTTTTGTGTTGGTATATGGAGATAAAAAATCCGTTTATGCAGAGGAAGTTGAATGCAGGAGTCTAGTTTTTGCTTACACATTACTTCATACTCCTGTATAGATTACTTTATGAGGAATGTCGGTATGGGAACGCTCTGTTCCTCCATCACTGGTTTCTGGAATTCTTTAAATACCAGCTGGCTTAAGAAGGCATTCCGTTAAAGCGAAAATATGATGGAATTACTGCGCATAAGCAAACCTTCATGGCAATGGGCCATAATTCAATTTTTATGTCAGAGCATTTCGTCCTCAGTGGTGCAGTGGTTACCAAAATTTTCCATTGAGTTCGAAGCTCTAGGGTTCATACCCCGCTGAAGAGCTGAGGAACTGAGGACAGTGGGTGTCTTCTGTAGCCTCTTTTAGACCAGCGAAACACATATAATAATAATAATAATAATAATAATAATAATAATAATAATAATAATAATAATGATAATAATAATAATAACATATAATAATATATTATTATTATTATTATTATTATTATTATTATTATTATTATTATTAGAAAACATTTCACAGATGCTACTATGGGTTTATTCGGGCTTAGTTTTGATGTATAACCATTCCGGGCAAATTAGGAATTCCAATGAAAAAGTTTTTTTTGAAAATATTTGTTTATTATTAGTGTAAGACATAGATATGTCTCTAAAATTAAATATTCTAATGTTTTATTTTCAAAAGGAAAATATTTTGCAAGTATTATGGGCATTGAATCTAAGTGGTCTTCGCTGGATAATAGGTACTGCTTTGTTTCCCTAAAGTTTGCAGAACTTAGAGAGATCAGCTTTTAATGTATGTTTTTCAAGCAGCTATTGTTGAGGGAATATTTTGAGAGTTTACATTAATTCCAGAGCTCCATAATCAAGGAACTTTTTACTCTGTACTATATACTTTCTACCATTTATTTTCAGTATTTTGGGTTAGTAACAATAAATATTACAATTCAAGTCAATACTTTTACTTGTTTTGAAACTGGAAAAATAAAGGACATTAACTCATCTGTAACATCCGTGACATGGTAGAAATAACTATAAAATATTTACCGATTATGTTTTTGTGAACTAATTGGATGCCATGGAATTTGTATAGCTTTCACATGGACACTATGAGAATGAATCTCCTTTTGCTTGAGGCAGAGACCTGAATTTTACACTTTTTGTTATTAAGTGTGAAGTGAATTCACAAATCGTGTAACATCAATGACAGAACCTTTTCTTTATTTTCTCAATAATAATCAATTTTATTCAGCATTTTTTTTTCTGTAAAACGATACTGATCTTCTAAATTGATTCTAATAATAAAAGTTGACAAAAGCCGTTTCATTTTAAATATATATAGATTGAAAATGGTAAAAATGTAACATCCGTGATAACTCGAATGGCCGTGTAGAGTTTGCTGGTTCGGCCAATGTCCCTCCATCCTGTAAGTTTATAGCTGTGTATCGTCTCTGATATATTTATAATATCCATTCCTTCGACATATTTTATTCCACTAATGTCTGAAATCCTCTGTCTCTTGTGAAAACGCCTTCATGTTGTGTTCACAAATTATTGTATCTTTATTTCATATTTTGTTAATTTTTGCACATCATTTGGCAAATAGCCCTATAAGTAGGAGGCGAATGTTGATGACCTAAAAATCTACTTAAAATGATCATTGAAATGCCCTTAAACTAATGTAAAAATGACATTTAAATATTATTCACCGTATCGCACTCGCACCACAACTTCTTAAAAATTAGTTACAATTTTTCAATGACTGCCCTGCAAATCTCGGAGAGAGGAGGTAACTTCCTGGAATTTGGCTAAGATAAAAGAAAAGAACATGCAACAGAATTAAGGTTTTAAGGGAAAACTATAGATTTTAATGAGGATTTACAATGTGTTTCAATCAGGGGGCGGTCCATGTTAGTGCCTTCATTCTCCGTCTCCTTCTGCACTTCACTTTTGTTACCAGAGCTTCCAGATGAGGGAGTGTGAATGATAAAACAAACTGTAGGCGCAGCGTGCATTCTTGCAATCTTTGTATTAACAATACTGTCTACTATAGTAGACATCCCTTTTAAACCATGTTGAGGACACAATGTCCTGGCCAGGACATGGTGAAAGTTTCTTCTCTTCCAAACATAAATTCTAAAGACACCCTCGTACCGACAAGAGACAGTAGTGGTCAAAGTTCTCACTTAAACTAAACTGCTGTCAAACATTTTATATTACTTCCGTTGTGTGAAGTGAAGCCTTCAGTGGAATGAGGGATGGACTTTAGAGTCTGTTCCAAACTATAAAACTCAAACTTCACTGTTATTCACTTATTCAGTAGGTAATTACTACTGACCTATTAGGTTAGAAAATGATTTAATAGACCTATCGGTAAAGGAGAAAGTAAAATGCATTCCAAATGATCTAAAAATTCTTTAAAATATTAACAATGACCAAAAATCCCGGAAAAAATGACCTATTAGTTCAGAAACGTCAAAAAATGCAATTTAATAAATTTCTTTTTGTGTTGTTATAAACGTAAAAAGGATTTCTGCATTAATAGGCATCGTCCTAATGTGAAAAAATAAGATGGCTTTTCATCAACATCCGCCCCCTAGTTATAAGGGCTTCTCATTTCAGGAGCTGTAATTGCACTTTGGTGACTGATTTAAAATTCGTTACTCTGTTGTTATAGCTACTTAGATAAAGATTTGCAATACACGGAGAATGCATGTGCTACAGCATCACCGACTATATTCGCTACTGGTGACCCGACCGTACCGAGACATGTGAAATAAAAGAGAATCGATATGTTTCTAATAAAATTCGTGTACAACCATATTCTTTAAGAATAATTGACTGCACTAGTCAAGTGCAAGGTTCAGCGAGTATAGTGGCACTGAAAGAAAATACGCGTTTTGAAATATATTGTTATAACACGTTATCATAGCGAAATGAAGGGAAAATATGTGGCTCAGAGAATATTGTTGAAATCGACGAAAGCAAATTTCGGAAACAAAAGTAGACTATTATAAGGACGACGTATAATGATCCGTCTTATCGACAACATTGTGTACTTGGTTGTCATCGAAACATCACGGTTAAACTGCTCCTCGCTAAAGATTTTAATTGTGTTTCTTTCCTTGCATTCAGTGTAAGAATTCTCTGTATTGTGTCAATGCTTCTGGGCTATTGTGTAATTTTTTAATGTCTTTTTCACATTTGAAGTTATTTCTTACTTACTTACTTACTTACAAATGGCTTTTAAGGAACCCGCAGGTTCATTGCCGCCCTCACATAAGCCCGCCATCGGTCTCTATCCTCTGCAAGATTAATCCAGTCTCTATCATCATATCCTACCTCCCTCAAATCCATTTTAATATATCCTCCCATCTACGTCTCTGCCTCCCCAAAGGTCTTTTTCCCTTCGGTCTCTCAACTAACAATCTATAGCATTTCTGGATTCGCCCATTCGTGCTACATGCCCTGCCCATCTCAAACGTTTGGATTTAGTGTTCCTAATTATGTCAGGTGAAGAATACAATGCGTGCAGTTCTGCTTTGTGTAACTTTCTCCGTTCTCCTATAACTTCATCCCTCTTAGCCCTAAATATTTTCCTAAAAACCTTATTCTAAATCACCCTTAATCTCTGTTCCTCTCTCAAAGTGAGAGTCCAAGTTTCACAACCATACAGAACAACCGGTAATGTAACTGTTTTATAAATTCTAACTTTCAGATTTTTTGACAGCAGACTAGATGACAAAAGCTTATCAACCGAATAATAAGAGGCATTTCCCACATTTATTCAGCGTTTAATTTCCTCCCTCGTGTCATTTATATTTGTTACTGTTGCTCCAAGATATTTGAATTTTTCCACCTCTTCGAAGGATAAATCTCCAATTTTTATATTCCCATTTCGTACAATATTCTGGTCACGAGACATAATCATATGCTTTGTCTTTTCGGGATTTACTTCCAAACCTATCGCTTCACTTGCTTCAAGTAACATTTCCTTGTTTTCCCTAATCATTTGTGGATTTTCTCCTAACATATTCACGGCATCCTCATGGACAAGAAGCTGATGTAACCGGTTCAATTCCAAACCCTGTCTGTTATCTTGAACTTTTAAAATAGACAAGAAGCTGATGTAACCCGTTCAATTCCACCCTGTCTGTTATCCTGAACTTTTGAAGTTCTACATAATTAAAAATTCAAATTTGCTCAACATTTTCATAAAACAAAGATCTATTCATAACATGTTTACTGTTCGTGGAATATTATTTATTTAATGCAGCACATACATTTGATTTACATCACTGGTCTCAAAAAAAGCGAAGAGAATGAAAGTAACAATGTAATAAGAAATGATTTATACAAGACAAATGTAACATTATGATGAGGTCGCAGGTGGTTTTTGACTACCCGGCACCTGTTCCAGGTTATATTTGTCAGAGCAATGCAGACTTTCAGTTATTCTTCATCCATGGTGGAATTCTGGTTGCAGAGTTTGCAGAGAGGACTGCTGTAGATGGAGATGCTGCGCTAGTAGGTGGCCTGTAGTCATTCTGAACAATTGGTCCACTTCTTTGAGCTTGGCTGTCCCAAGTTCTATCTTCAAATTTTTGGTTGTGGTCATCAGTGATTTTGTGTTATTTGATGTTTCTTGCCGTATGATAAGGAATTTCTCGTGTTGTATCATAGTTCCTGTCTTGGCAAGCTCATCTGCCTTCTCGTTATTTTTCTACAGTGAGATGGGTCCATTGAAAAGCTATTTTTTCTATAAATGATGAAGCTGTGCAAGTAAAAAATCGTAACAGATTGCGAAATATTGTGACATATCATACCTTATGGTTTTCTTAATCGAAATCTTGATATTTAATGTAGGCAATTTCTATAACTGTAGAAAGTCAAATATGATGATGACTTTCTGAATATATAAAAATGTGTTAACATTAACATTATTTTAATTTCGCTTGACATCATAGCTTAGTATCATACTTTCATTATCTGAACAAGTTGTCGATATAGATGTTTTAACCGATTATTTATTTAACGACGCTATATCAACTACGAGTCTATCTACCATCGATGCAGTTGGTGATAGTGAGACGATATTTTGCGAGATGAGTTCGAGAATTCGCTTTAGGATTACATGACCTTCGATTTACAGTTGGGGAAATCCTCAGAAAAAACCAAATCAGGTAATTATCTCGAACTTGATTTGAACCCACCCCGAGCACATTCTCGGATCACGAGCCACCCCGAAACTACGTCGTTGGCCTAAAGTGTTAAAACGGGTCTGTATGACAAGCAGTAGCCATGTTTTACTCATAATTTAAAATGTATTTAGAAGACCTCATCTGTGAGCTGTATAAGTGCGTAGTAACTCCAGGGTATAAGCATATCAACTTTATCATAAAGTCCACATGGACTTCCAGATTATAAAATCTGTTCCCCTTTCTACTATAGATGTTGAGTGTGTTTTATACATACCGGGTGGAAAGTAACTAAATACTGTACTTTTAAGAAATGAATTAGGGAGGGGATTTAAGGATAAAATTCTCGTAGGCTATAATTATAGTTGTTTGTGAATGATTTGAATTCATAACAGATAACATTGCAACACCTATTTACCTAATAGTAGCGGTTGAGATGCAATACTATGTATACGTAAGGTTCAGTAAGCTGACGCGTCACAGATGGACGTTGGTGGCTGTGCATTTCCTCCTTCCCGCTCCATTCTTGATTCTACCGTCACTGAATGCACAGTTACCACATCTTCCTGTGACACACTTTGTTAACGATTTTCAATGAGATTACGGCCAAACCGTCAGTGTTACGCAACAAACCAGTAAATGATATATTTGTTGGTATTTGGTCTACGAACTTTCACTATATCACATCTCCAACATCTCCCGTTTCCAGAATACGTATTCAAAAATTCAATAAAAACTTCCTATTTTTCTCAAAACCCCTCCACGAAAGACCACAAACATATTAAACGACATCTCACTGGCGTAGCTCGGACGGTAGTGCGTTTGCCTACTGATACGAAGCTGCTTTCGGTCGTGGGTTCGATTCCGTCTTAGACCTAATTGAATCTTTTCCGATATATACCCCTTTCCTTCTCATTCTAGTACCACCACAATCTAGTATATACAGTCACGAAGCTCAATACGTAGTAAATATGTATCCATAGACAGTTGCTAACCACTAGGATCGCTAATATCGCCTCATTACAGACAATGCGAAATAGTACCGACACAGTCAATTGTTCCTAGCACCCTCACAACTCAAGCTTCGTGACTGTATATACTAGACGTGATATCACTTCGGAATCGTTATATCGCAATAAAATTGTCTGTGGTTCAAAACGGACATCAAAACATTGTCATGACCCTTCTTTGTAAGAACTGGTGCAGAGACTTTGCCTTCAATTCACAACTGGCTCTTGTCTGACTGATGCTCCGACTTTATGGTGTCTCAGGCAGTGCCGATAATATAAATCGGGTCGTGTAATTCTCCGAGTCGCGTTTCTGTCTCTTTTGTCTCTGTTTTCTGCAGCCCTTCTTCCCCTTCCCCGCTGCTTCCTCGTCGGGAGAGTTTTTACACAGCTGCAGGAGATTTGTTGGAATCGGACCACTTAGTGAGTTACGCCGTGGGTTATGCCGTCCCGCCAGTTATGTGGTGCTCTTGTGTTTCTTTCTTCCGAGAGCGTTTTTATGGCCCAGCGGCCGGCGTCTTTGATGAGTGCAACACTCTTCGATCCCGTTCTTCGTAGTTAGAACTTTGACAGTGGCGGAATCCGTTAGCATATAATACATGATCCGCGTCGTAATGCAGGCACCATGCCTGGATTCGCATTACGAAGTGAGCGCTGGTTCGAGTCCTCATGGGGAAGAAATTTTCTCACGAAATTTCGGCCTGTGCATGGAACTGGTGCCCATCCAGTAACGTAATGAATTTGAGGAGCTAGAATGGAGAGCGAAATCCGATTACGAAAACCTGCTATAACGAGTATGGACATCATCGTGCTGACCACACGTTGCCTCCGTTGTGGTTGGATGATAGCCTAGTTCATCACTGTTGAGTCTTGTGGACGTGATGCCAGCAGTCGGCTGGTCGGCCTTGGCTTCTATGGTCTGTCGCGCCATAATTTATAATATAATATCAGGTGGTTTTAAATAAACTGACGGTGTTCAGCGTGGCACAGCACAGACTGTAATGATCGTTGAAGTGTGTAACCTCGTAGATATGCTAATTAGGGTAGATGATGGTAATTGAAGGGTTGATAGGAAAAACAACCCATGTCAGTTTTAGCCGAAAATGAGATATTGGTACTAATGGAAAGCTAAAATCATGTGGCGTCTGTGTATGCTTAAAATACAAGCAATATATTTATAAAGCATTGGGGCATTTATACCTATACTTTAAGTTTCTTATCCTTTTACATAAAGAGATATAATGTTTTTTCGCTCTCCTGAAAAAAGTGTTTTTTTGACATGGTTTGTTTTTCCTATCAACCCTTCAATTGTAAACAAATGCTGTGAGAAATACAAAACTGTTAATATAAAAATTTTAATTCGGGGGAATATTTAAATTAACATGTTGGATAACCTACAAAGCAGTTTGGCGCCAAATAGGAGTAACTGCTCAGTTGTGAACGAATGTCTTGTAAGAGTCTACAAAAAAGTTGAGAAAGAATTTTGCTTCACCGTCATTTTTGGCATTGTAAGTAAACGTACAGTGCTATTTTTTAAGAATATGTTATTTTTATGAGTAACATATAAAAGGTAAAGGTAAAGGTATCCCCGTAACATGCCATGAAGGCACTTGGGGGGGGGGGGCATGGAGGTAGAGCCCCATACTTTCCGTGACCTCGGCACTAGAATGAAGTGGTGTGGTCGGCATCACGCTCTAACCGCCTTTTACCCCCGGAAACGACCCGGTACTCAATTTTATAGGAGGCTGAGTGAACCTCGGGCCGTTCTGAAAGTTTGGCAACTAGAAAAAATCCTGTCACCATCTGGGATCGAACCCCGGACCTTCCAGTCCGTATCCAGCTGCTCTACCAAATGAGTAATGTATAGCAGTTAACATTTATTACAATGGTTTTGAGATCTCCCATAACCTCAGTTCATTAAATTATGGCATGTTTACGTTTGTCCCATAGTTTTAATTGCTTGGGGGTAATTGTAAACATGTTTTATTGTGGTTACATTTCGTACTTTTCAGTAATGAAAGAAAACCCACCCAACTACACTGTAGAGGATTTAGAGAGGATTGTCACAGATGTGAAAAATAATAACTACACTTATCGTGAAGCTCAGGAGAGGTACTGAGTTTCTATATCGTCATATATCATAGGTTAGAGGGACGAAATGTACCAGTGACCAAAATTGGAGTTGGAAGGAGTACAGAACAAAAAATGTTCAGTGTCTGATAGCCCGTGCGGAAACTAGTGTTTACGATTACCCCCTCTCAAAGGGGTAAATGTAAACAGTTGGGGTAAATGTAAACTAGCAATTAAAAGATGAAAAAAGTCAACCTTATTATTTTAAACCCAGTTTCAGGGAAAAGAAAAAATCTAAAAATAACACAGTGTTTCTTTGTCAAGCTTACCGTTACTGAGGGTTGTGTAATGTTGAAATATATTTTAAATCAGTGAAAAGTGTTTACAATTACCCTGGTCTACCCTAGGCAATGAGAATTATGCCAAAATATAATTAGTTTCAAGTCTTGCCAGCAGATGAAAATATGATGCTGTAAGCAGTCAGAATGTGGTATGGGCGCAGGAAAAACGAAGGAAAGATCAAACACATGACAACGGTGGTTCTGGCACGTTTATTAGAAACTATGGTTACAAAAACAATTCAACATGACCGCCCACTTCAGCATCGTGTTACATCCGTAACACGACAGTTGCTGGCAGCATAGCTGATGAAATCAGAGCGACATGTCGGTGTGCTAGCCTTTAGAGTCCGGATATGTTCCTTATAGCCACGATCTTTTAAATATTCCCACAACCAGAAGTCACATGGATTTAGGTCAGGGGATCTTGAAGGCCACACATCTGAAATTACCTAGAGATGATGTGGTCGTTACGAAAAGTTTATCGCAGCAAATCTTTCACCTGGCGAGCGACATGTGGTGTTGCCTCATCTTTCATGAAAGTAATGGTGTAGTCACAGTTGCGTTCTTGCAAAGCTGGAATCACGCGTTGCACAAGCAGGTCCCTATAACGTGCAGTTGTCACTGTTCACTTAACAGGCCCGAGAGGTTTTCATGTGTTTGACTTTTCCTGCCTTTTCTCTAAGCTCATACCACGTTCTGACTGCTTACAGCGCCATATTTTCACCTGGTGGCAAGATTTGGAACTAATTATTTTTTGCATTATTCCCGAGCGCATTGCTTAATTAGCATATATACGAAATTTCACATTCCTGCGATCATTAGAGTCCGTGCTGTGCCACACTGAACACCGTCAGTTTAATTATAACCACCTGGTAGGATTCTACATTCTTTGATAAATGTTTCAGACAATCATCACAAGTCCTGTCAGCAAGTGCAATAGAGTTGTTACACGGATGAATATAATATAGTATACATACATACATACATACATACATACATACATACATACATACATACATACATACATAGTGTTCTTCCCAAGAGCAGGTCTTTCACTACAAACCCAGCTTTCTCTAATCCTTCCTATTTTCTGCCTTCCTCTTAGTCAGCGCATATGATTCATACATCTTAATGTCGTCTGTCATCTGATATCTTCTTCTGCCCCGAACTCTTCTCCCATTCGCCATTCCTTCCAGTGCATCCTTCAGTAGGCAGTTTCTTCTCAGCCAGTGACCCAGTCAATTCCTTTTCCTCTTCCTGATCAGTTTCAACATCATTCTTTCTTCACCCGCTCTCTCCATTCTCTCTATTCTGTCTGTCCATTTCACACGCTCCAATTTTCTCCACATCTACATTTCACATACTTCTAATCGCTTCTCTTCACTTTGTCGTAATGTCCATGTTTCTGCCATACAATGCCACACAAAGCACTTCACTAGTGTATTCCTTAGTTATTTTTCTTAACGTCCGCAGAAGATGATCCTTTTTCTATTAAAAGCTTCCTTTTTCATCACTATTCTCCTTTTGACTTCTGGCAGCAGCTCCTGTTACTGCTTATAGTACATCCCAAGTATTTGAAGCTGTACACTTGCTCTACTGCCTTATTAGTATTCGCACGTTTATCTTCTTTATTTTTCTTCCGGCGACCATGATCTTCGACTTGTTTGCATTTATATTATATTATATTATATTATATTATATTATATTATATCTATGAGCCAGCAATCCCATGTTGTCTACATAAATATCAGCTACAACAAATAGTAGTAGTAGACTTGATTGTCGGAGCAAGAAGGTCCATCCCGAAACAATTTGTTGATATTGCAAGGCTTTTCATTTTCCATCATCTATATAATTACCAATGTTTGTTTACCTGCATTAAAAGGTTCAATTGCATTCTTAAGAAATGACATGAAAAAAGACATATGGTAGCTATCTTTGTATTGTAATTTTCTTATCTCTCTCTCTCTCTCTCTCTCTCTCGTTGCTTTACTATTCATAACAATATAATATTATTTTTCTTTTGTAAATGGTATAGGCCTACTTTGTCTTCTAGGCATTTCGTTTTGGGGAAGTAGCTTATTTTAAAACGTTATATTATATTATATTATATTATATTATATTATATTATATTATATTATATTATATTATATTATATTATATATCAGACACGTTACTCCAACGTAAGAATATTACAGTCTGCACCTGCACATTTTGGAGAACGGATATGCACAGGCTTTTATTGCTGCAAGCAAAAGTAACACGCCTCTGGGGCAGCTCACTTCCGCTGCAAGGTCATAAAAAAAGAGTGACATGTGGAAGTTGAAGTCGCGAATGTTCTTTCTTTTTCTTACCAGTTCATTGCCAGCCATTCTTTTCCTGTGCACAGACATAACAAATGCAAGCAACTGCACTTTATTTCTAACAATGAATTTCGCCCGCAACTTACTTGGCTAACGTTTTTTTACGACAGAGACAGATGTACTATGCACTTTATAAAATTCGCCTTACCACGCCAGAGGTCTTGATTCAAAATCCGAAAAGTTGAAGTGTAATTCTAATGTCCAAAAACTGCGTTTGAGACAGATTTTCGTGATGAAACTTTCTGTAATCAGAGTTGATCGTAGAAACCTTTTGTTGCTGTTGGTCAACTCATAAGGTAATTTCTCATGAATTAATTTCGAAACCTCCATTGAAACTGTGCAAATACTTAGATCTTCACAGAAGATAGACAAATAAAAAATGGCTGCTCGTACTAGCTTTAAGGATATGAAAACGTAATTAAAATATTGAATTACTTTTAAGGAACACAATAACTGAGTCGATGTAGTCTGTGAATCCTCGCAGTGAGGCCAGTCCACCATTGAACAGTTTGCGTCCTGCATGCTGAGGTCATTTTCACGTTCTTTACGTTCCTTGAATTGTAAACTTTGTCTGTACACTGTAAATTTATTTTTCACAATTTTAGTTAGTAAAGTTGAAAATCAAATTTTTACACATTTTACAAGTGTTTCTTTTACTACCAAGGAGTAATTTTTGTAATGTGTAAATTTTACATTTTGTATGAAAATGCAAGTTTAGCAATACAACAAATTATGCATAAAGGAAATAAATGTATATTTATGAAATTAATTTCAAGAGCAGCTGGACACCATTAAAAATTAAACTAAACAATTGTAGTGTTATGTATGTATGTATGGGGAGAGTCGGGTAGTATCGGACATCGGGTAATATCGGACAGTGCGTTTCTTTCATCTACCACCATATGGTAGTACCTGAATGACATAGTTACGTTTCTCTATGCGACATCACAGAAATGTAACCATGTCAATCAGGTACTATCATCGTGTTGTAGATGAAAGAAACTCACTGTCCGATATTACCCGATGTCCGATACTACCCGACTCTCCCCTATGTATGTATGTATGTATGTATGTATGTATGTATGTATGTATGTATGTATGTATGTATGTATTGTGTATGTATGTGTGTATGCATGCATGCATGTATGTATGTAGACTATGTACAGTATGTATGTATGTATGTATGTATGTATGTATGATACATTACACTTGACAAAACCGAGGAGTATCACAACTACAGGAAATAGAAATAGCGCCAGTTTTGATCCAAGATTATAAGTATCATTGAAAAAGCCCTTACCTTGAAATAGAAGTGTTCATAAACTTAAACACAAAATAAAAAAAAATTATTCACGGTAATTCCATTGAATATTTTACTTCTTAATAAATGTTATCAGGTAGGTCCCTATTCATTGTAAATAATCTTGTAATGTTTATTGTAGTTACATATTTGTATACTTAGGATTATTCACTTTCTTCTGTCTTTAGTTTAATTATGTTGTAATAGTATAATATTTGTTGTGTGTTAAACTGAAGAATGTTATCTTCTTTTTAATTTCGTTATTAGATTCTTTCAGGGGTGTACTAGAAATATCTTTTTTAAATTTAATTAGTTATATACTTTTCTGTATAACTATTATGTGTCTGTATTAATTAAATCTAGCAATAAATAAATAAACAAAAACAATTAAGAAAATAAATAAAAATTAGGTATATATGTAATCCAATGTATGTATTCACACTGGGGTGATATTTAATAAACAGTAACATTACAGTAATTACGGCTACTCAGAAATAAAATAACTAGTTAAAGTAGATAAAATAAACGTAAAATTAAATTAAGTTTAGCTATAAATAAAGTTTAAATGCGAATAAAAGTATACCTAATTAGATTGCTAGATTGCTACTTCTGAGGATAATTTAGAGAAAGGTTTATTTACATTAAATAATATAATAAATTAGTGTGGTATGAAAATTTCTCCAAATAAAACTAAAGTTATGGCATTCAGAGGCACAGTTCCAATATGTAGCAAAATATTAATCGAAAATAATATTTTAGAACAAGTTAATAACTTCTGATATTTAGGATCCAATATCTCTTATGAAGGTGAAAATGACATAAACAAGATAATCACAAAATTGTTTGCAAATATTAGGACTCTTAAATTATACATTAAAAGCCACATCTAATACAACAACATTCCAGATTAAAATTGTACAAAACACTAGCCCTCCTGACTCTTCTATAGGAAAGTGAAATTTGGGTTCTGAAGAAGAAAGACATCAGTAGATTAAGAGCTGCTGAAATGATATATTTGCGTCGAACAGCTGGATATATTGTACTTTGGTCGACCATAAGAGAAATGAGGACATTTTAGAGGAACTCCACATTAGAAGAAAAACTTTTCAATTATAGGAAAGATGGCTCCAATATGCGTCACGAATGCCACCAACTAGGATACCTAATGCTGCATTACATTATCATCCACAGGGGAGACGTGGAACAGGCCGTCCACAAAACGAATCTTAGACCCTGTCTAGATGAAACCGAATCAGATAAACTTATGGCTTAAATTCGTGTTTGGTGAATGACGGTGAAGTTTCTCGTCTAGGATTATCATCAAAACAAAAGCAAGAAATCTCTTTGAACTTGAAAATATCATTTTATGTGTTATTGAACACAGATTCCACATTTCAGGAGCTACTTTCTGAAAAACATACACGCTTATTACAATACTTAGGCTATTTGTTTACCTTATAAATGCTGAAACTTTTTTTACATTTATACTCAATGTTGCTAATGTTTATATTTATAAATTGAAAACAAATGTATGTTAATAAGGTGCTTTTGGTTTTATTTTGTAAGTCATCTCGCGACCCCCCTCAGCTCTCTACACGTCCCTCACTTTGGGAACCATGGCTGTAGCATCAACTGTACTGCTGTCAACATTGTTGTTCAGCCTCATCCCTAACCATGCAAATATACTACATTGCAGAGTGAGCGGATAGGAATATTTTTCCTAAGTCTACACATAAGAAATGAGCTACAAACTCATCTCTCTGTAGACACCGAGTGCAAGCTGTGTTGATGTTATGCCCCATCTTGTACAGGTGCTCTTTGGGGCAACAGTGTCCTGTAAGGAAACCCCAATTGGATATGTCAAAGCAAAATCGCTCTTTGGTGTTAGCTATTCCAAATGCTTTTGCTGTAGGAAGAGTTGTTAAACGGAGTAATGAATTTTAACGTGTTTACATTCCACCACTGATACCCGCCACGTCAGTGTTATTTACAGAACACAGATTCTGAAAACGCTTGTCCTGTTAGAAGCATCCTGTTTCTAAATTACTTATTTTTCGTTACAAAAATTGCTCATTAATTCTTACACATGGGCGAGCAAAGACTTGTTTGCAAATGCTTCTCCCTTTGTGTTCTTTACTTAATTTCGTTAAAAGCTGACAGGTAAGCGAACAGACAGCGCTCTCTTTCTCTTTCTTTTACTAATTCCCTCTCTTTCTCTCTTTTTGAACGTAATATTATGAAGACTGGTTTCCTATTCTCTCCCCCTTTCAAGAAAATATAAAGTAATTGATCTGATATTGGAAGACATTCAGAAGTTTTTTATTGCTGTTATTGTTAATTCTGTTTCTCCTTTCTTCCTTTTAAAAAGAAACACGAAAGTTTTCATTTCTCTGGTTCGCAATACTGTTTATTTTCGGAATTTATATAGGTGGCGTGTAATTAGGTTAAAACTTCTTGTTTTTCTTCTTCTTCCGTACTGGTTTTTCACAAATTCATTACGTCTTTAATTGGCTCTCCCAAAGGTTCTCTTTCCATTAGGTTTGTAATTAAAATGTTGTGTGAAATTCCAAAATCATCCATCCGAAACGCATGATTCTTCGATTGAGTTTTAAGCCTATACTCTCTTATATTGCAGAGGAAATTGTAGATGTACGCTGCTCCCATGAGAACTGGCTGGTCATCCCCGGTGGTCTAGCGGTCACCATGAAAGCCGCTGAATCGGTCTTCCGCGGGTTCAAATCCATCCGAGTTTGGTGGATTTTTAAGGACGACAAAATCCTTAGCTTGTTTTCCTCCATAAGGGAAGAAAAATTGTAATTTCCCGCGACGTAAATTTACACACAGTAAAAGAGCCTGGTAGAGGTCCAGGTAAAATTTATCAGTAACTTCTCGCTCATCTTGAGTTGAATTTCGACTCTGAATAGCCTGTGATAAGTATCCATTTACTTTAAGGAAATTACTAATATTAAAGATGATACCACAGTCTAGTATATACAGTCACGAAGCTTGAGTTTATGAGGGTACCAGGAACAATAGACTGTGCAGGTACTATTTTGCATTGTCTGTAATGAGGCGATAGTAGCGATCCTAGTGGTTAGCAACTATCTATGAATGCATATTTACTACATATTGAGCTTCGTGACTGTATATACTAGACTGTGGTGATACTATTACTATTATAATTGAAATTAATTATTCCACAGCCGCGTCTGTAATGCAGACGGACGGACGCCTGTGTATTTACTTATGAATCTGTATTATTGATATAAGCGCTTATTCATAGTCAAAGTCCAAACCAAGTCACAACAGGAATATTCCAGAATATTCTGTGACCTTTCATACGTGTACACATTTCAAGGCTCACAATGACGTCAATCACGCCGATGCATATAAAACTCCATAATGCGAGCTGGATGACACACAGATATTCAGACAAGATTACGAGACGTGTCGGTGTCTTAGTTTAATTTAAGTTTCATTTCATCATCATTCTGTACTATCAACTTATATTTTCCGATTAATCAATAAACTTAGTATTGACAGCCTTAGGACTTAGGTCTTTTACTTACCCACCTACAACGCACTCGAAGATAAAAACTAAAATAATATTAACTTCATCACAAGCCTCTCCTGTTAAAAACTTCTATCACTGCAAATGATAAGTTATAGTACACCATTACATACCAGTAACGACTTTACATCACCGTCAGCAAGTTGCAAAATCTCCCGCTGGCATTCGTCGTAATAGGAGCAACAGTAGAGGAAACATATGAAAGAAGAAAACTGAAAATGAAAGACTAGTATAAATAAGAAAAGAGCATTATAGCTTCTAGGTTAACTATACACCGAGGTTTGTGGCAAGGTTAGATAGTGTTTGATGAGGCGTTACGTAAGTGACAGACGGAGATTTATGACGGATATCTCCGAAGTCTGTGACAGCCCTGAAGTCTGTGGCACATAGCTCCGAGGTCTGTAACGCGCAGACCTATCAGATCTGTGACGCATGGCTCTGGGTTCTGCGACTCATAGCCCCAAGATCTTTACGTGTAACCCAAAAGTCTGTATTGCATAGTTCCGAGTTCTGTGACGCATAGTCCCGAGGTGAGTGACGCATAGGCCTGAGATCTGTAATGTATAGCTCCGAGCTCTGTGACAAGGTTAGTGTAGGATGATTGAGCGCATAAATAGATGATAAGAAACCGAGGATTTTCACGTAGTGCCATATCCACTGCATAGATTAGTTGCGCTGAAAAATTGATGCCATAGCGCGGGAGTTTTGTGATAATGACATAGAAATCTGTTGGTATTTTTGTGTTATCGGGTCGTTATCATATACGATAGGCAACTTTGAATTCAGCGCAAAGAAGGCCGAAAGTCAAAGATAGAGAATCGATAATGCCTTTTCAATTTTAATTTGTATTATTTAACGACACTCTATCAACTATGCAGTTATCTAATGTCAATATAATTACTGACAACTTGATGTTTTCGAATATTCGCCATGTGAATGTCTAACATTCGCCTTCAAATTGTGGGAAACCTCGGAAAACCTCCCAGGTTATTAGTCAGACTGGGATTCAATCCACATCCGAGCGCAGTTTTCGAGAACAAGTCTAGCTTGCTAACAACATACGTCACGGCGATGGCTAACAAAATGTACATCTTCATTGTCAATCTCTGACAGAATACATGCTTAGAACTCATGATTTTTTATTACGTAAACAAAGATTAATTTTATAACCCTTGACCATATGGAAATGGAAATAGTCTTATACAGAGTTAGTCGTCAGTATGTCCAATACCTTTTTGTACGTGTTCCTAGTTATAATAAGGACGTTTATTTGAACACGGGGCCAAAAATTCTTCTTTGTAGAAGTAAGAGAAAGTTTCATCTTGTCCAAGAACAGTGTCATATGAAGAAACAAAATACGTACTGTACTTGTACACGATGCAACAACATCACATATTACCATCTCATCAAAGCATCACAATGCACAGTACCATCAGCAATAGATTAGACTCGTAGAAGCGGTTCCGTGGCCATCGAGATCACCGGACTCCATCTCTGATACCGAAAAAATGTTTTGAGCGTTCCGTCTGACTGTTCACAGCTACTTCTCCTAAATTTTTTTACGGACAAATTTTATTCATATTCAATGCACAATAATACATTTTTACGGAAACCATGCAAATTAAATAGGATAATTTTAGTAAAATTTGAATGGCCCTTTATGGAAATCAAATCTGTCGTTCTACTTCACATCCTACCATTTTGATGATTTTTTTATATTACATAGGCTACAATAACCTGACACACGATATAAGATGATGAAATTAGTATCGACATAGTTATGCCTTTCAGTGTATTCCTTAGGAGCAATGTGTGTTGCAAACCAAGATGTCCATTGGGAGTAACGCGAATTCTGCTTCTGGAGTAGGAGTGAGCGCATTATTATTATTATTATTATTATTATTATTATTATTATTGCCTCTAAAAAATGAACGGAATGTTTAATTTCGTTGCCTTTGAATGTCTTAGGCCTACACCTGAAGATGAGTGTAGTTAAGTTACAACTACAATGTTTGGCATTAGTAGTAGACGGAAGGAAAGGAACAGCATTGAAGGAAATGGGTTCTCCTTGTTCGGGGACACGCTCTGAAGTAACTAGAATGCATCTGACCTTAACTTTGAACTTGTTATTGTTCATTAATGGAGAAGTTGTTTTGTGTAGCTGCGGGAGGAAGTGCTTTGCAAATTATCCCACAAAACCGCTCTAACCTGCAATAACCTAGCTCCTAGGCCATACCCCTTCCCTTCTCGGTGAACGCACAAATCACTCTGTAAGGACGTTGTTGTTATAGTGTCCTCCTGTAGTAACTGTTTCTCTTCTTTACCCTGTTCATCTTTCTTCTTTCTTTTTCATCAAAACTTCTACTCTTCCTCGTCTTATACATTCCCTCCTTTTCTTCTTATTCATAGCATTCTTTCTTCTCTTCTTTTTTCCTTCTTTTTATCTTATATTCTCTTTCCTTGTTCCATTTTCTTTATTTTCATCTTCTTATTTTTCCATTTTGTTTGTTCTCACTTTCCTGTTCTCCTATTCCATTTCTTTTCTTCTGTTATTTTTATCGCATTCATTTTCCTCTTCTTCTTTTGCATTCGATTCCTTTCCTCTCCTCTTCCTTCATATTCCCCATTTTCTTCTTAGGCTTCTTCCTTTCTCCTCTTCTTCCTGAATTTATTATTTTCCTCTTACATTCTTCTCCTGTTCATCTGTTTTCTAATTTTCTTCTCTTCCTCCTTTCCTCCTATTTCTCTATTTTTATTTTTCTTTTCTTTTCTGATCTCCTATTAATTATCTTGTTATTTCTGGTCTTACTTTTCTCCTTCCTTCCCTCTATTTTTCCTACTCTCCTTCCTTTAGTTCAACTTTTTCTTCTATTCAATTAATTATATAGTTTTTCCTGCTCTTATTTATCTTCTTCTTTTCCTCTATTCATCCTCGATTTTCTTCTTCGGCTTCTTCTTTCCCTTCTCTCTTTCTTCTATATCGCCATTTCTTCTTTCCTATTAGGTATCTTTATTTTTTTCTAGTCTTACTTCTCTTCTTCCTTTCTTCTAGTCTTCTTCGATTTTCTTCTTCGGCTTCTTCCTTGCTTCTGTTCTTCTTCGGCTTCTTCCTTTCTCTCTCTCCTGCCTCTATTTCACCATTTTCTTCCTTCCTATTAATTATCTTGTTATTTTTGGTCTCATTTTTCTTCTTCCTTTACACTATTCTTCCTCGATTTTCTTCTTCAGCTTCTTCCGACCTTCTCTCCTTTCTCTATTTCGCCATTTCTTCTTTCCTATTAATTATCTTGTTATTCCTGATCTTATTTTTCTTCTTCCTTTCCTCTATTCTTTCTCAATTTTCTTCTCCGGTTTCTTCCTTTCCCACCGGCCTCAGTAGCGCAGTTGGTATAGCGCTGGCCTTTTATGTTCGAGGTGCAGGTTCGATCCCGGCCCAGGTCGATGACATTTAAGTGTGTTTAAATGCTACAGGCTCATGTCAATAGATTTACTGGCATGTAAAAGAACTCCTGCGGGACAAAATTCCTGCACACTGGCGACGCTGATATAACCTCTGCAGTTGCGAGCGTCATCAAATAAACCATAATTTAATTTTTTTCTTCTTTTCCCTTTTCATTCTGCTTTTTTTTTTCCTCCTCTTCTTTCTACTTTCGTTTTTTACCGTTCATTTTTCTCTTTCACTTCCTATTTATTGCTTTCTATATTCTCTTATTATTTCGGTTCCTTTTCTTTTTCCATTTCTTCCTTTTTTCGTTCTCTCCATCGATCCATTCACCTTTTCCTTTCTTCTTAGTTTCCTTTTCTTTTCCTTCCTTCTCCCTATTATTTATTTGTTCTTTCTGTTTCTCGTCTGTTTTCTCATATAGTCCAATTCCACATTTCTCTCCTCATATTCCTTCCTTCCCTTGTGTCTCTCATCCTCTTCTTTATCAATCGTCCACAAAAGGTACAAAGCCCGTGTACTGTACAGTTGAAACATCATGTCTCCAACTACTTACTATACATATGACGTCAAATAAACATAAAAATCATAGAACTTTTAACGCTGATTCTAAGTGTGGAGTATAGTGTTATCAGTGTCATGTGTTGAACAATGGATTCAGAAGGATTTATGTCTGGAATACAACACGGATCTCAGGAATGCGAGCGCTCCCAATCGGAACGTTGTGGGTGAAGCTCGAGCGATCGTTCGGAATTTTACGTGAAAAACCAACAAAGGAACATCTTGCAATCCAGACACCAGAAAGACAAGGCCTTTTGTTTCGATTGCCAATTTCATTGCAAAGAATTCAAACGACTTTAAAACGAAGGGATTTACATAAGGTACATCGTGCAGGTCTGGTGTCTTCTGGAACCCAAGGCAAGGATTCCAACTTCTCTTTTCCCTTTATCCTTGTCTCTATCTGTCTATCTATGTCTATATCTGGTACTTATATATCACAAAAAGTTTAAACGTTCGCTGCGTAGCAGGTACCATGAGGAAGAAGACCGTATGTTTCAGGATGAAATGTATAATTACAGAGTTGTGTTTTAATTTTCCTGTCTTTTGTGGATTTTGTTATGAAAACCACGTCTCCGTGTGTCCTGTATGGAGTCCACCACAACACTTTGCGGTCTTTTTGACTAAAAACCTATTGCAAGTTTCTTCAGTGAACGACGGCATTTGCAGCACGACAGGTGTCATGTGGGTCTGAAGCGCAAGTTTGTACGTAATTGGTTACTACGAGATTCATACTGACCTAGAAGAAAGTAAACCTATAAATAATTTATCCTATTGTTAGGTGATGTATCTTTATATTATTACTGGCCCACTAAATTGTAAAGCTTTGGGTAAGTAACATTTTAACGACTGTTAGTTATCGTTCCATTAGCCATTTAGCTCTGTATTTCGAGCGAGCCAACGTTGGCAGCTATTGTCACACAAATTCCACGAGAGGTGAAACTACCATAAATATCCACCTGAGTGCAACATGTTCCTAAACACCAAAAGCGAGTTAACATATCAATATTGGCTTATGTTTCTTTCAGATTAGATTTGACCAGTCTTGCAGCTTAGCCTCTGGGCAGTTCCATCATTACTTATCTGTAGTATCTGCCCATAGTCTCAGCAAAAAAAGGCATAAATTTCTTCAGTTGTTTCATAATAATTTCCATGTATATGTAAGTCGATGATGTACTTCAATTCTTTTTATCACTTGAGGCCATATGTCAATTTTGGCTAACATTGAAATGCAAGGAATATCTATGTGTTTTATAAATTTTATTTCTCCATATACTTGAGCCACTTCAAATTTAATCTCTGAAACATTAGATATAACTATCAACATATACCCCTACTAGAAACATCAACAACCAAATTTCTTGGTTTGCATATTAATAATAGGGTAAACTAGGGTCTGTTGGACAGTCGGGCATGTTGGACACTTCATACTTTAACGTGTTACCTCGTCACTTGTGGGCACCACATTCTGCTAGAAGTCAATGACGGAAGTAGCCACGAATGGGGCTACTTCCGTCATTGACTTCTAGCAGAATGTGGTGCCCACAAGTGGCGAGGTAACACGTTAAAGTACAGAGTGTCCAACATGCCCGACTGTCCAACAGACCCTAGTTTACCCTATATTAAATTGGAAGAATCATATTAAAGAAATAACCCCCAAACGTAGCTCAGCATGCTTCGCAATTAGGTCGTTACAACAATTTCTAAACAGCAGTATCTTAAAAACAATATATTTTGCCTATTTTCATTCCATTATGTCCTATGGAATAATATTTTGGGAAAATTTTGCAGATACTAAAAAAATTTATTCTTATTACAAAAAAGAGCCATTAGAATAATAGTTGGAGCATATATTTCCCACCAAATTCCGCGGCAAAACGTCTTACCACCTCTACTCACTGTAACCACCTCTAGTAGCGTCTGACATCTAGCAACGACCGTTAGAACTCTGTGAAAAATAGATCGGTACAGATCATAAAATATCGATACTGTGAATTGAAAAGTCAGCTGATTGTGTGATTATTGGTGTGTGGAAAGTGCGAAAACGTGATACTGTATACCTTATTTTTACATTATTCGTTAGGTATTAATATTATAAAAACATTATATTGTGTTGTGTTGCGCTTAAGTGAATTATATAAAATGTCCGCCCTTCTTACAATTATTTTGGTAAGTAAAATTACATTTGTGTTATAGTCAAGTTATGAGGTTAGTTATAGTCAAGTTATGAGGTTAGGGTTAAAATGTTTACTTTCCAGTACCATAAATTCTTTCGTATTATTTTGAGATAATAATGTCCAACAAATACAGGGCTTCTACAAAAGACTTTTCCGGTTTCGAATACATGTAATTTAGGTCCTATGAATCTGAGGTCTGTGGAAATAGCACCAATGGAAAGAGAAACACAAAAAGTTTAGTTGTGGCAACATTGTTTTCCTAGTTAATAGTGCGCATATAAACAAATTTGTTTATTATTTAGGCGAAATGGTAGCTATAGAGGACAGAAAAACTTGATTTTCATGTGAACTAGTCGGTTATTAACGTGCAACGGCATTACCAAATAAAGTTTGGTGCAGATCCACCCAGTGGGTCTACAATCCGTAAATGGTACACTGATTTTAAGGTAAGATTCTTCGCAAGCGGTTGCGATTTCATACGTACAGACTACAGTTGCTGCAAGCCCTAAAACCAGAGGACAAAGTGCTACGAAGAAATTTCTGCTTAAGTATGCAGACTTTAATTGAAAACGATGATGAATTATTCGTTTCGTGGTGTATTCTGACGAACCCACTTTCCATCTTTCTGGTAAGGTGAGCAGATATAACCTCAGAATCTGGGGGTCGGAAAATCCGTGTACCTACGTGGAACTTGACTTGATGTATGCCGTGTACCAAGGGGGGACACATTGAACATCTCTTTTCATTGGTACTACTTTCATGCACCTCAGATTCATAGAACGTAAATTACATGTGTTCGAAACTGGAAAGGTCTTTTGTAGGAGTCCTGTATAAGCAAGTTAGGGCAGGTTTGATCAGAGCCTACAGGATACTTACTGAATCATCTATTCTCTGTGCTCATCTTATGCATTTTGACTTTAGTTTGGCGCCATTCAGTATTATGTCCACTTTGTTCCACTTGATGCGTCATTCATTGGTTTCGGCGGAAAAGTGTAAAAAAAGACAAATTTATGCGACCACTTTAACGATAGATATACAGTAATATCAACGAGGACAACAAAAACTTGTAAAATACCGTAGCCCCTCAAGTGTGATAAGCTCTGATAGCTCTGGTGATAAATCACGTAAACGTCTCTGTGTTTTCCGGGAAGAGTGGCTGAAATCTTTTGTGTAAGGAGATTAAGTTAATTCGACTTAGTTCAGGTTACGTTAAATTAGGTTAGTTTATATTAGGTTAGTAATTACATCAATATAGTTTCAAAAGAGTTAACATATCATTTATAAGAAATTTATATTGTTTTTCAACTTTTTTGTGGTGATTTTGGTAATTTTTTGTATTTTTTTTACATATGAATCGAGGTAGTTCTACTGATTAGTGGAAATAATTAGTGTAATAAAACTGTCAGTCTCCGAATCTTCGGGATCACTCGGAAGTGAATAAAATAATTCAGGTGCTTCTTCAGGAGTATCCAATAATATGATAGAAACGAAAATCAGCTGTAAATAATTAATATGCCATGAAATTGGTACGTTTCGTTGCTTGTGCAAATTATTTGCGGGACGCAATGGTCGAAATTGGGACTGTCCCGGGAAATACGGGACGGTTGGCGAGCCTAGATACATCCCACCATTTTTCCCTCCCTTTCTCTTAAGCTATAAGGATGTTTAGAATAAGCCTGGGACACAGGTCCCGCGGTTGAGACCAGCCAGACGTCGAGGTTGTCCCACGCCTGCTTGATATTCCCGACAAGTCGCTGGGCGGAAGTGGTGGATCTGTCCCGAGAGGGTAACACGGGGTGTTTATGACGTCACTCGCGAGCCACAGACGAGGCGTGCATATGGATGGCTACCATCTTATCGTCATTATGCCTCCTGCTTTGCTTCCTGGAACTCATACCGTTGTTACATGCGGTGTGCCATTAAAATGTGTCAAATTTATAACCTCACTCCTTTCAGCTTTACAGTAAAGTGACCTAAATCCGGAAAAGAAGCATTCACATCAAACTCTCCCACTGCGCTTATCGTTTTCTTTTTTGTTTCTTTCTAGGTTCTTTCTTTCCTTCCACTTCATTTTTTATTCACTTTTAATTTTTATTTACTTTTCTCTGTACTATTTGCTTCGTCTTTTATCTCCAATTCTTTCATGAATTAGGCTGGTATTACAATATCAAAATTCTTTGAGAAATATCTTTTATAAAATATATGACAGTGTAATGGGTTTTCTTTTATAAAAGTTTATTACATAAAAGGTTTTTATAAAATGTGAGTGCATCTTCTTATCTTTTATAAAAAATCTGTATAGCTTGAAACCAATATGGAGGAACATAAACATTGTTGGACTGTTACTACGACCAAAATCCTGATAATGAGAATATGAAGCAAATGGAATGTTATAAAACACAAAACAAGAACTGTAAAAACAGAAATAAAAGAGAGAAGTGTTACAAAAAAAATAGCATAGATTATAACTGCTGTACAGGAGTGAAGTACAGATAAGGACATAAAAATTATCTTCATCCATTCCCAAATAATAATCGTCATTCATTTTTGCATGTCTGTGATAAAAAAAAAAGGGTTTTATTTTACTTAACTATAGACAGAGGCAGGGAGCCACCGGTGTAGCTTTGTCGGCTAAGGCGCTTATCTGTCGATCCGGAGTTGCGTTCGGGCGCGAGTTCGATTCCCGCTTGGACTGATTACCTGGTTTGGTTTTTCCGAGGTTTTCCCTAACCGTAAGGCAAATATCAGGTAGGCCCTAATCTATGGCGAATCCTCGGCCTCATCTCGCTATCACCAATCCCATCGACGCTAAATAATCTCGTAGTTGATACAGCTTCGTTAAATAACTAAGTAAAAAAATTAATAAAAATAAAAAAAAAACAGGGACAGGTATTTATGGAGATTAATTTTACCATTTGTGTTGGAGATTGATTTGTACTCTTGGTGGAGACTAATGGAAGTTTTGGAAAATAGAATTATTTTGGAATTGGAGTATTAATTCAGTATGAATATTACTTTCCAAATAATTAACATTAAAGGTTCGTTTGATTCTGGTAAAAGTGCGGTATGGTCAATAGACAAAATTTGTTGGATTAAGACTGTATTTAACACACATTCATTAAAAACGAAAAGAAAAAGAGAAAAAAAAACTTGCAGCCCTCAAATTAACACTTTCAAATTATTGGTGAAATGTTGAATTCTCCGTCTTTTCAGTTCACTAATGTAATCAGAACACCTAGAACCATGTAATGTAGCCTACTTGGATATATAACAAATTCAAGTGAAAAAAAAAATCCGAAAAATTCAGAATATAAAATTGGCTATAAAACGACGAAATAGTAATAATTCGAGAATGTGTTCATATTTCGCTATTAGAACTGTATTTCGCGATTTGTCGCGGTTGTTTTATTCGCATATTATTAATCCGAATCACTTAATTCGTAAAGATTAGTAAAAATCTATTGTATATCTATTATATCGTTATTTTCGCGATTTCCATAAATACCCGGCCTTGACTATAAATGGAGGCTGATGTTTCTTGTTCCTTAATTTTAGGTTATCTTTTATGAAATACTTTATACTTTATACTTTATGAAATACTTTACCGGTATACTTTATACTTTTATGAAATACTTTATACTTTATACTCAAAATTATACCTTTTATCAGAGATCTGAGATAAAATATTGTATCATTCTTTCTCAAAGAACTTTGATAGTGCAATACCAACCTTATGATTTTATCATTTATTTCCTATTTTCTACTGTTTTCTTCTTTTCTTGCTTTTTCTTTTTTCTCAATTTCTTTCATTCTTTATATTTTGTCACTTTTTCCATTTCTTTCACCATTTTATTTATTTCTCCTTTCTTTATTTCCTTCTTCTGTCGTTTACAGCTTTGTCATTTTTTCCTTTATTTTGCATTTACCACTTTAACTCGTTTTCCTTTCCTTTCCTTACTCATTTCTTCCTTCTTTTATGTTGACTTTGTCACTTCCTCCATCCTCTTATTTTTCTACTGTTTTCTTTATCTTTTTTTCTTTTAGCTTTCTCTTTTTCTGTTTTTAACTTTTTCACTTTCTCCTTCATTTTCTGTCTACCATTGTCTCTATCTTTTCTTCCTTTTTCTTCTCTCCATTTCTTTCTTCTATTATCACGTTCCACTTTTTCTCTCTCCCATTTTGTAAGTTATATATTTCCTTCTTCTTTTTTCGTTTCTCTTTATTCTTTATTTCTTTGTCACTTTATTGTTGTATTATATAATCTTGCCTTTCTTAAACTCTTTCTCTCTTTATTTCTTTATCACTTTTTATTATGTTCTTCCATTCTCATTTTCTTTCACTGTGCATTTCTGTTTCTTCTAGAGATGAACAAAACTAACTGCCGATCTCGCTCGCTGTGTTCGTTGCATTTCTTTCGAGTCTCGGCTCGTCATTTTCGTGCGCTTCGAGTCTCGCTCATCATTCTCGAAATAGCATTTGATCGACGTGGAAAGATTTCGTAACTTTGAATAACATAAATCGTTGAAATATATAACACTATAAATGTTTAAATGAGACAAAACAGAACAGTATCTTAGTTATCAAAATATTCTGGTTCTATTATATTGTGACAGCGACATGAGATTCGAACTCACGACCAGCGTCCCGCGCGGGCTCCACGAAGCACTGAGGGACGGCGCGCGGCGGAGATAAGAGAGGGGAAAGGGCCTACGTGGCGAGGGAGAGTGCGCGCGCAACTGCTGCGTGCGGAGTGTAGGAGGGACGGACCCTCCCGACTCTTCCAGAAGTCCGTCGAAGTAGAGATAGCCAGATAATTCGAGAATTAGAACTTTCCAGGCTACGTCGCTGTGCTATAAAAGAAGAAACGCCAGCGAACTCGAGTAGCAGTTTTTCAGTCTCAGTTGATTAGTCAGCCAGTCAGTGAGTAAGCGAGAGCAAGCAAGCCAGTCTTGTGTACCGGAGTTCGACTCGAGTGTGCGTCCGCAACTGTGACAGCATCCGAAGGCCTGAGTTCGAGTGCAGTGGACCGCAGTTGGAGGGACCTGAGTTCGAGTGCAGTGGACCGCAGTTGGAGGGACCTGAGTTCGAGTGCAGTGAACTGTCTCTGAAGGTCTGTGGTTCGAGATACTGTGAACTCGAGTGACTGAGCTAGAAGAACTGTGAACTGAGAACTGACAGTTCTGATTTGTAAATAGTGCTTTGTAAATATTAGTTAAGATTAACAGTTCATTGTTGTTCGTAACAGTCCAAGTAAATTGACATTGCCGTCAGTGGAGTGTTGAGTGAAAATCCTATTGTTGACGAGAGCGTTTAAGGTGAATTGTAGAAAGGAATTATTCTTGGAAGAGTAAAATCCTATTGTTGAGTTGAAATAAAATTCACAATATGATATTACCTATGGTTATGTAAATAGAAAAAAAAATTCTCAAATAAATTTGCATTTCTAAGAAACATAAAACATAACATTAATATATTTTTTACTTGAGTTTGCATACTTGATCTCAAACATATGAAAAGAAAATTCCTAGCCTAGTAATTAAATAAAGACTGGGGAACGAATTATTATACACTGAAAGGTAGAGATGATGTTTCAAATAGGCTACGTGGTTGTTTATACATAAATAACAATTGCCAAAGTAGATAAAAGTTCAGTCAGGTATAAACAACTGTGGCGATTCAAGGCTGCTTGACGTTTGGGACTTCGGGAGTGATCAATCTCGGCGTCTCGAAACACTCACAAGCAATCTTTACGTCAACGACGCGACGTCGCGACGTATAGAACATTGTAGTGCGGGTTTTCGGCTTTGCAGGCGCTGTTAGTCTTGTTTTCTCGATCGATGTTCTCTAGTTTCTTCTATATTTCCCTTTTTCTTATCATCTATTTCTTATTTGTTTCTCTATGTTTTTGTACTTTTGCATTTTTCCTGTAACTTATTTGTTTCTTTCTTTGTATCTCTTTACATTCTTTGAGTTTTCGCTCTTATTATTAGTTTTTTTTTCTCATACTTACTATCTCTTCTCTTTATTTTTTTCTGTGTCAGTCTTTTAAAGATATAAACTAGTGTGGGCCCCATATTTCATGCTTGTCAAGTGTCTTGTTGATAATTTGTCCAGGGAGTCACATTACTTATGTCTATCTATATCGGTTTATAATCCCCTCGGAAACATATCGAACCAGAGGGACCAATAATTCTGGAGTGAAATTGCGATGATAAGCTGCTACTGTCGACCGTTGATGTCGTTGACGGTCATATTATTTGTAACGAAAAGGAGCAGGACTACGGCTATATTTCGTGGATATAGATATAGAGGAAGGAAACCCTCTATGGACATTGCAATAAGAAGTGTTTTTTCTAAGATGTGTGTGTTTCTAGAGTACGCATTAAGTAACTTAAAAGCTGCGACAGAGAAGAAAAAATGAATGTTGTTAGTCAGTTTATCTGTTTCGAGGAGTCACTTGGGAATTGACTGTCACGTAAAAATACAACTCCCTTTGTTGTTCTTGTATTCTTCTTGTTCTCCTTGTCTTCCCTTTGCTCTCTTCCCATTTCCCTTGGTCTCCTGGTATTCCCCTTGTTCTTCTGATCTTTACCAAGTTCTCTTTGCATTCCCTTTGTTCCGTTTGTATCTCCCTAGTTCTCCTGGTATTGCCATTCTCTTTTATTTCCCATGTTTTCCTTGTATTCCTCGTGTTCTGCTTGTATTGCCCTTATTCTGTTTATATTCCCCTTGTTATTCTTGTATTCTCATTGTTCTCCTTGTATTCCCCTTATTTTACCTACCTTTCCTATTTCGTCTTTCTGTTTCTCTTGTTCTCCTTGTATTCCCCTTGTTATTCTCATATTTTCCATGCTCTCTATTTCCCTTGTTCTGCTTGTATTCCCCTTGTTCTCCTTATCTTTTCCATGTTATCTTTATATTTTCCGTGTTCTCTTGGAATTCCCCTTGTTATTCTGGTATTTCCTTTGTTCTCCTTGTATTCCCCTTGTTCTCCTAGAATTCCCTTTGTTCTCCTTATCTGCCCGATGTTCTCCTTGTATTCCTCTTGTTCTGTTTGTATTCCCCTTCTTCTTCTTCTTGTATTCCCATTATTCTACTTGTATTTGCCTTATTCTCCTTATCGTTGTTACATTGTGTTTGTATTTCCCTTGTTCTCCTTATATTCCCAACGTTATCCTTATCTTTTCCATATTCTCTTTCTATTCCCCTTGTCCTCCTTGTATTCCCATTGTCCTCTCATTCTATTCTATGTTCTGCTTGTTTTCATCTTGTTCTCCTTGTATTCCCTTTGTTCTCAATTTATTTTCCGTGTTCTCCTTGCAGTCCCCTTGTTCTCCTTGCATTCCTTTTATTCTCCTTATCTTTCCCATGTTCTTTTTTATTCCTCTTCTTCTAGTATTCTCATTTTCTCCTGTTATTTCCCTTATTCTCCTTATCTATCCCATGTTCTCCTTTTAGTCTTCTTGCTGACTTTGTATTCCGTTATTCTCTTTATCTTTTGAATGTTCTCTTTATATTCCTCTTGTTGTGCTTGTATTCCCCTTGTTCTCCATATCTTTCCCATGTTGTCTTTGTATTCCCCTTGTTCTCCTTATTGTATATTCCCCTTGTTCCCCTTGTTTCGCGCCCGAACTACGTCATAGCACCGAATGACGATGATCGTGTTGATCGAGACGATTATTGGAGCACCGTCTTTGTGCATCACAAATTCGACTTGGACTCATCGGATTTCGAATCCGGGTTACCAGCTTTGAAATCTCTGTCCGATCTACCAACAGTGCACGAAATACAGTGGACAAGGAAGGATCTAGCTTCTCATATACCAGGTGTGACGTGACAGTGTGCAGAATTCAATCCCAGTCGATTTGTGACGGTTTTAGTGTTTACGGCAGAAAGCTACAGACTTGATTAGAACAGAGTTCATGTCTTGGCGACCAGAGCCAATCATCGCGGGACTTCGGCCCCATTGTCCGGTGGGCTCCCTGGGAATCAATGCTTCCACTTACTCACTCTTCGGGGTGGGATGCGGGGGAGCACGAGGACAGGTGTTAGATTAAACCGATAAGATTAATGGACGTTGGAGTGGAGCCAATGCGTGGTCGCCAGAAATGGGAGGACGAGGCGGGTAAAAACGAAAAGATTTTTACCACCCTCACCTCACTTCCGCCATCAGCAGCAGTCCCACCCTCACACTGATCGTGTAACAAGCCTCTCGTCGCCTGTTTCTTTATGTCTTGAATTTATAATGTGATGAGACGACATGACTTGTTTTATTTAACTAATGGCCAGACTTATCTTATCATTCTTCCTCAGTATTTATATTTGCACAAAAAGTATGTCATTTCTCGTTTATGTGAAAGAATATTTCTGTTACACCTTGTCGTTTAGTAAAGCAAGTGGCAGTGATAAAAGAAAGATTAAAGGTTCTGTTTTACAGAGACCACGCACAATTGGTATTTAGAGTTTACGAGTTTTTTTTTATATTCCAGCGTTCTTCCTCTTTTAACAGACAAAGCCTGAGTCTTGAGTTCTTCGCCGAAGCGAAAACGATCGTTTAACTCGCTGTAAATCGGAAATCAGTAAAGCTCTTGAGAAGCAATGATTTTTAAAAGCATTTTCCATTATTTTTCAACATTTCTCTCACTTTGACCCCCATCTAACATGAAAAACAAAAAAGTTTGACGCTAACCAACTTTTGAAAGTATAGGCCTAAATGTCTATTTTGAACAGATTGCTTCGAAGTTACTATTTTTTCTCTCTGTTTCCAAAAAAGATTTTAATTTAGAATTTTTTTCTATGTTTTCCTTAGACATCCACTCATCAGTCATAAAAATTACAGCGCGATTGATTGAATATCTTAGAAGTTACAATGTAATAAATATTTAACGCAGCGGGAAACCGATTTCTCCCTCCCTTTGGCTCCGGTATCGCCATCTCTCTCTCTCTCTCTCTCTCACACACACACACACACACACACACACACACACACACACACACACACACACACACGAGACGTCACTCTCTCGAACTCGTCATCTATATTACAATGCCGCAGCGCGCCGTAGCGATCTCCGATTGGTTTTCCTCATATGCAGGAGATTTTCCTCAGAAAATAACATATTCACATCATCCGCATAAACAAGCAGCTAATGTAACCCGTTCAATTACAAACCCTCTCCGTTTTCCTGAACTTTCCTAATGACATAAGTTATTATAGAGCAAAGTTAAACAGTAAAGGTGATAGTGCGTCTCCTTACTTTAGGCCGCAGTGAATTGGAAAAGCGTCTGACAAAAACTGCCCTATATGGACTCTGCTGTACGTTTCATTGAGACACACTTCAATTAATCGAACTAGCTTCTTGAGAATACCAAATTCAATAAGAATATTATATAAAACTTCTCTCTTAACCGAGTCATATGTTCTTCAAACTTGTTCCTTTTTTAATTCATGTTTTGTATTCCATGTTTGTAAAAGTTACTTACGTATGCACTGTACTTCCACTGCAGTAACTTACTTGGACTAAAGAACTTTAAACTTATTCTTTTTTTAATTAGTTTTCTGTGTTCCGTATGTTTGTAAAATAGAATGGTTAATAGATCGCGGAACTTAGTGCAATTTCATGTTTTTATTGATTTGGCATATTGAAAAAGTAAAAGTGAATCTTTGCCGATTATGGTTTTTACGTTCCAGTGAAGATAACTATATCTTGCATAAATGCATGTCAAGGGTTTTCCTTTTCAAATACATATTCAGGGTGTTAAAAAAGTATTCAATATTTTAGGAGGTGATAGTATGCATCAAAACAAGAAAAAAAAAGTCTAATAAACATACTTTCTGAGATTTGAACATTTGTTCATAGGAGGTGCTCAATGTGACGTCAATTTATGGCAATACATTTTTATGCCCTACAATACAGCAAACTACCAGATAATCATACCGTAGTTGACACCCCTGGCATGAAATAATGATACGTCGCAAGGAATACTGAAAACAAAAGTCTGGTTGTGGATATAAGCGGGGTTCAGCAGAGATGGTGTGAATTTTCGTAATCAGCATGTGTGGGCTGATGAAAATTCCCATACAGTTGAAGAAATAAGGCATCAGCACCGATTCTCAATCAACGTATGTGCAGGCTTTCTTGGTGATAGATTAAGGCTATACGTGCTACCACAGAGATTAACTGGGGCCAGGGGCGTATTTTGCGGACTACCGGGGCTACCGGCGGTAGCCCAAGGAAATTACAAAAGAAAAAGTTTATAATATAACATAATGTAATAATTTTGTATTATTAGTTTTACCATAGTAATTAAAATTAAAGTAATTGTTAGATTTATATGCGCTCTCTGCTCTCGAAAAGAAACAAGTTGTCAAGGCGGCATCGCTGGAGAAACCGCTTGCTACGTGAGGTAGCCTGTGACCATACCGCGCACGCTGTCCTTCGCACAACTGCCCGTCCCCCCCTCTCCCTTCTGTTTCCATCGTGCAGTGTAGGGTGAGTTGCCGCTCTCGTGATCGGTTTCTTCGCAGGCGCGAAGCAGCAATACGCTTAGTACGCTAGCTCATGAATGTGATTGTGTTCTTGCAGTGCATTATTTTAAATATGTGATTTGTTCGAGTGTCTAAGAGTTATATTAATTGTGAATTATTAAGTTTTTAATTTTCCAATTAAGTGATATTGTGAAAAATATGGCAGAACAAGTTTCTGGAGAGGTTTGTGTTGAAAATGACTGTGTAATAGAAGGTTTATTAAAAGTGCCTTTTAACCGTCGTACGTAACAACGAGAAAGTTGAAATTGTGAAAATGGAAAGACCAACTCCTGAGTTAAATTTGTCCATGAACGTAAAAGAAAAACAGCGAGAGTACACACGCCATTTCACTTCAACATCATATGGTAAGTGGAATTGGTTGTGTGGTACTTCTAAACTGTCTAAACTATTTTGCTGGCCATGTTTGTTATTTAGCCGCGAAACTAATGTGTGGTCAAAAGAGGGGTTTTCTAATATGAACTCCCTTCGAACGGCAGTCCTAGAATACGACAAATCAAAAGCTCATATTTGTAGTAGCATGAACTTTGCAAACTTTGGGAAGACAAGAATTGATTTACAGCTAGATAAGCAAAAAGCTCTACACATCAACCAACACAATGCTCTTGTGAAAAAAAAATCGGGAGATTTTACTGCATCTTATTAACGCAGTCTGCTTTCTAGGAAAACAAGAATTGGCTTTTCGGGGTCATAACGAGAGTGTGGAATCAGACAATAGGGTAAGGTGGTACATTATGGATCACTAAAGACAGATTTTATTGTTCCAACCAAAATGCATGTCTGTGCATTATGATTTTATGTTTATATAATCTTTGGACATTTTCTGATATGATACAAGTGTTTAAACAAAATTACTTCACTTAAGTTAAGCACTGAAAAATAAATTACATTTAACAAAAAATGATCCATAATGTACCTCAGTGGGTACAATTCGGATCCCTACATAGTACATATAGAATCACTGGCATTTGCCACAAATAAACTGTTTTTTACCTTTTCCACCTACACAGATTTCATGATAACACATTTGGCACCCTTGACAACAAATCCAGTCCCCTTTCCTTATGGATTTCGGACTATAATAATTCAGCAAACATAATCTACATACATCTTTTCTTTTTGGTGATTCCTTGTTGATATAAACACACTTCCTTTTAACACAGTTGCGCTTCTCGCCTTGGATTTTGGTTTTATTTGTGGATTCATTGCCACATATCTTAACACGAGTGGTGTTAATGTTTTGTGGGGAAGGAAGGTGGCCAGAGGTCTGCAGTTTCCGTTTTCGGCACGACTCCTTTCTAGGTAGAAAAGGCATCACATTTTTTTATTGTATCCTCTGGTGACGAAAAACAACCTTTATGACTTGAGAAGTTGTCACTTGAGAATTTGCCGCAAGTTTTGGTGGATGATCCAGTTGCCTGGAGGCAAGCTGTCCTGAAATTCTGGGTGTTTCCTAACACTTTCAAAAATTACTATTGGAGGGATGAATCCACCGGATGTGTTACAACATGCAACGATGGTTACATTTTCCTCTCTTTCTGCGTTGGTAATAGCAACAAATTTTCATTTCCCCTTTTGATATACTATCTTAGAAGGCCTGTTATTAAGTGGAAAACCACACTCATTCATAAAGGACACATTATAAGGCTTGTCACACAATTCAAATTGGTCCGTAACTTCTTTCAAGTTGCCGAAAAAATGCGCAACTGATTGCCTATTTAATCCTTGAGCTCTGGCACGTGACGACACTCGGTTTCCTTACACTCGAATTTGAATGCCTCGTTAGAAATGCGAGAAACCTATCAATACTTGCAACTCTGTTCTCCGTATTCCACCTGACTTCCCTCTGCAAAGTTAAATGCGGCTTGCCTCATCTGAAGAGGTGTTAAACCAAGACTATTGCGTCTATTGCGTCTCCTACACGAAGCTTTCACCCAGTAGCTCTCTGTTCTTCAAGCTTCAGTTTTCTATGGAGTGCAGTAGAAGTAACTCGAAAGCCTCACATATAAACAAATACCCTTCCTTGACGCCCTTAATTGCAGTGTTCATCACTGATGGCTTCCACTTTCGTCTGCATTTAGGTTCTGTTTTTACCCTTGACATCTACCCCTGAACATGTACGAAAAAAAATTAAAAACAACAACAAAACAAAAAAAAATTGGAATATATAAAATATACGCGTAGGACTATATATAAAAATAATTACAACAAAAAAATAATCGTCTAACTTCTCCCGATCCCATTTGTACTACTAGGCTATATCCATATTGTAGCTAGGCTACTGATCCATATTGTACCCAGACTACTGATCCATATTGTACTTCAGTAATATTAAATGTATGGGGCTCATTCATTGTTACAATGCAACAATAGGTGACAGCACTTGCACCTACAGTCATCTATTTCATGGCATCATAAGACTGTATAAAAAGGAAAATGATTCTGCTATGTTTGAAACTACACCAGGAACTTAAATACTGTGCAGTTTTATAAACTGAATATCTTCCATGTGCAAGTATTTACCTTCCTATGCAAAATAAATTGTAGAGCTTCAATGAAAGGCACAGCTGTACTGAAACTCACGTCATATACACAACAAGGATCCTCCTTCTTGACGCACTGCTCAAAACAGTTCTACCAACAATAGTCTTGTAGAAAATTACGCTAATCTTAGTGTGATCCGTATTGTACCTATATCCATAATGTACCACCTTAGGAAATTATATTGAATATTTAAGTTCCTTAAGTGAATTTGACCATTTACTGACCAATCATCTTGAGAGTTCAACAGTATTTCGTGGTACTTCTCTCTCAATTCAGAATGACTTAATATTTGCTATAAGTGGGGTTATGATAAAGAACATAAAACCTTTTGTGGCCATTGTTGTTGATGAAACAAGTTACTGCTCTAATCAGAGTCAATTGTCCACTGTTTTAAGATACGTCGATAGTACTGCCAATGTTCAAGAACGGTTTATAGGATTCACAAATGTCAGTTCGGACAAAACTGCTGCTGCTTTGTTTCAGCATGTGGAAGGTGTTATAGCAGAATACAATGTCGGCAATAAGTTAATTGCACAGACATACGATGGTGCTTCAGTTATGGCGGAAAATATTAATGGCTTAAAAACAAAAGTTCAAGAAAAGTATCCTCAAGCACTATTTGTCCATTGTTACAGCCATGTTCTCAATTTAGTTTTGCAACAAACTACTTCATCCATTCCAGAATGCCGCATTTTTTTTTCAAAACACTGTCGGGTTTAGCTGCATTTTTCTCATCATCTCCTAAAAGATCAGAAAACTCAAGGAATTTATGAACAAGAAACTCCCAAAAGTAGCACCAACTAGATTGAATTTTACATCTCGGCTTGTAAATACAGTAAAGGAATACAGAGAAAAACGGAAATATCATTTGTAATGACTCTGAAGAAAACTGGGATGATGCTGTAAATGTGCAGGCTCAAGGATATTTGAATTTTTTCACACAGTTTCAGAATATATTTCTTCTTGAAGTCTATGCTAGAGTGTTCGCACATACAGATGTGCTCTACAATATTCTTCAGACAAAAAGTCTAGACATAGCATACTACTTGCAAGAGGTATCAAAGTTAAAAAAAATACTATATCCGAGTTCAGACGTAGTGGCTTTCCTTCCATATGGAGTAATATGGAAAATGAAAATTCTTCAGCCAATACAATGGAACCACCATTAAAGCGAAGAAAACGAGATGATGAATTGAAATACAGGCAGCTGTACTACAGCATACTAGATCGTATGCACATGGAAATTACTGACAGATTTTCTGATTATGGAAAGCTTCAGTTCACACATCTTCTAGATTCTCAAAAATTTTCTGCTTATAGAGAAAACTTCCCGAATGAGACACCAAACAAATTATTTCAGTCCTATAACAGTCACTTTGATCAAGTACGTTTGAAAAATGAATTAAGTGTAATATATTCTTTGGTTTTTCGAACAAACCTATCCATGAAATATTATCTGCCATATATGAAAACCAGCTGAACCAAGTTATTCCTGAAGTCCTTAAATTGGCAACATTAATTGTGACAATACCAGCTACGTCAGCATCGGTAGAAAGAACATTTTCTGCGTTGAAGAGAATAAAATCCTACTGTAGATCAACTCATACACAAGAACGTTTATCCGGCTTGGCACTAATATCCATTGAAAAGTCATTTCTACAGAAACTTTGCAAGTGGCCCAACTGTAATTTCAAGGACGAAGTCATCAACGTATTTTCGTCCCAATCGAGACGTCTGGAATTCACATAAATATGTAAGGAATTTTATTATAGGGATTTTAAAACATATTTTGTGTAATAATAGGGTCAGTGGTAGCCCCAACCCTTTAACCAGTATACGCCGCTGACTGGGGCTCGTTATCAGGACTTTCTTATTAACGTATTGCCTACCTTACAAGTATTAGCAAAATAAAATAAAAAAAAAAGAATGCACGTACAAAACGTAACATTTTATCGAAAAGAACATCAAAATATCATAATTTTTCGCCAAGTTATAATTTAAAAAGGAAAAAAATTTGAAACAGCGAAAAATATGTAAATTTTCACATAAACAAGATTCTACAAGAAATATTATTTAACTGTACGTGTTCATTGCCTATGCATATTGTATATGGTATTACAAGGAATATACGACATAAACTTCAGTATCGAAGAAAGCGTAGAAGGTGTTTTTTGTCTCAGAATTTAGATTATTTTTCTTTAGAAGAAAATACCATATATAGTACTGTAATTGGTTTTCTTGCTGTTATAATTCCGAAACGACATGAGTTGCCGATGCCGGTCATGATGCAGTGCGTAGTACTCAAGTTTCTCACTAGATAGCATTGAAATACTAGTTTCTACAGAGCAGTGTATACACTGCTCTGAGTTTCTAGCATGCTTTGTGTTTCATAGCCACGAGAACCAGAAGAGTCTGAGGTGTCCATGAGTACAATTTTGTTTTTTTTTTTCCTCTCTCTCGTATTACTCACAAAATGGACAGAAAAAGTGTTGTAGGAAAGATAAAATGGGAAGTTATTGGTATGCTAAAGTGCAACAGGAGTTAAAGAGAAATATCCAGGAACTCAGGATGAAAACTGCGACAATTTGATCCGAAATTTCTCTTGACTATTGCCGGAATCTCGTTCGTAGTATGTCTACAAGGATAAAGATGTGTCTCAAATCTGCAGGCGCGATGCCATTTATTACTAAAATCATTAACAGTACATGTGCAGTACAGTGATAATAATATGATTAGTGTGCTTTGTGATTTGATTTTAATGAGCCTTGAGAAATTAAAAATACATTTTTGTTTCTCATTAAGTGGTCTTAAACTTTAGGTTGAATTAGTGAGGTTCTGCTGTACTTTAATTCGTATAGACATTTCATACAACCGTTGGGATTCCCTTAAATCCCTTATAAATTTTTATATTTTGCTCTTTGTTCATTAATAGCTTTTAACTTTAGTCCTTTATCCTCATTTTGGGAGTGATTGTTCGTGAACGTTTCTTTACGACACATAAGAAATTTCATTTCAGAGGATTGTAGCACGTTTATGTTCCTCGGTGTACAGTGTAAGAGAATTCCGATTTATTTGCCTGAATTTTCGTTTAGCTGAATTAATGTTAGTTGAGTTGAACAGCTCAGTTTACAATGTGGGCAATTCGGTGGCGGCGCAGTGGTTGATTGTTTTGAGAGATCCCGACTCTCGTGGCCTGTGTGGACACAAAACCATTGAGCAGGGGCGGGCTGTGTTAAGTAAATTTAAATTGCGACAGGATTGCGTGACCCGCCCGAGTCCATGACACGGTGACGAGTGAGTCATCTTCTGCTGCTTCGCGGGTTGTGAGGACTCAGGTCGATATAAAACGGCAGTAAAAAAATTTGCATGAGGCCCAGATCTTACCCAGAACAATCTGTTCCCCCAAAACTGTATACTTATTCAGGGCTTTTCGAAAGTAACGCACAGTGATGGGATTTTGGACAAAATAATGGCTCAGACACGTCAAACCTTGAATTTAGAAAGGAATATTTTTTATGGAAACAGTTTTCTTTGCGACTATTGTTGTGCATTTTATGACGTCATCAAAACATTTTTAATTGACACTCTTTAGTTTTTTTCTTTTTGGTGAAACTTCGATCTCTCATACACATCACACATGGAAGGAAACACGTACTTAATGGGGGTTATGGGCAAAGTTTCTATTTTCTACCATTTTTAAGGTAGAGACTTCATATGTTGTATACTTCCATCACCTTTCTATAAGTATTCTGATATTTGAGTTTCATGATGATCAGGTGAGTGGTTTTTGAGTTATTTATATTTAAATAAAAAATCCATTTTTTTTTTCAAAATCTTACGACGGCGACGGCGTGTGGACGTGAGGCATCGGCTGGTCGATCTGGTAGCAGTAACGCCACGGATCATTATTATTATTATTATTATTATTATTATTATTATTATTATTATTATTATTATTATTATTGGATGGACAGAGAATAGTGGAGAACAAGAATAAGACTTCAAGACTTTAGGCACAAAAAGATGTGTAAACATAAGAAATCTGTGTGTAAAAATTATTATTATTATTATTATTATTATTATTATTATTATTATTATTATTATTATTACATAAATCATTAATGTGTAGTTTACATCAGACGCTTGTGTTTAGAGTCCGCCAGTGAGATCCAAACGGAGTGCACTAGATTCTTCGATTGATATTACATCTTATGTATTGCGGCTTACATCCAGTGTGATGTCATCGTGAGTACAAATTTGCCGATGGTAGCCTAGGGCAGCCGCGACGAAAATGCGACTCACGAGCACATTGTGGCTCGCAGTGCTTTTCTCTCGCTTCCTAACTACAACCCCCACCCTCTTACTCACTGGAGTCAAACTCCGTTATATTTGTATTTGTCTCTGACCTGCGAGTGGCGTATCGTCGCAATATCTCTCTCGAAACCATGTACCTCTATAAAAAAAACGAAAGTTTCAAGTAGGATGGGAGGATGCATTCTTTTGCTTACAATATGATGAAAATATTAAATGTATGATTTGTTCACAAATATTACGAGGAAAACGGTTGTGTAACATAAAAGGGCATTATAAGGTACTACATGTTACTGATGAAACATTAAAAGGTTAAGTGTTATTATTATTATTATTATTATTATTATTATTATTATTATTATTATTATTATTATTACCATTATCATCTCTGTACGTCGATTCTTTTACAGCAGATGTACGAATAATGCGGTTAGATTTTCAATTTAAACTCACAGATTTACAATGTGACGTTAAATGAAAGCTAGATGTAAGGACTTGACAGATGTTGAACTTCTCAAATCTTTGGAAAAAAATAAATATTTGAAGCTTCGTTCTTTCGCTTGCTCTGTTGAAGCCATGTTCGCTGTAACTTACGTTTGTGAAAAATTATTTTCAACAATGAAAATAGTAAAAATCAAATTTAGATCACGACTGACAGACAAATACCTTCGTGATCAACTACGATTGGCAGTAAGTGACATAGTTCCTGATTTTGAAACTTTGTCGCAGAGACATTCTGAAGACAGTTAATTTTAGGTTGTGATAATGTGTCCTATGTTTTCTTGTTCATTTCTTTCTTCGTTACACGTCCTAAACATTAACTTCCCCTTCGGTTTTCCGCCTCCCTCCATAGGTGCTATGCACGTTGCAGCTTACACAGTGGCTCGGCGCACCATGGCCTTTTCGCCACGGCTGGCCTAGGGTATGGAACTCAGGTCTACGGATTTTGTAGCCAATTGAGCTACAGCAGAACACGCAGACATTTACTGGTTAATTTGACGAAGAAGGTTTGCATCTGTAAAGAACGGTCTTCGTCTTGTATTCCCCCATCTACGTAAAGTTTTAAAAGGGCAAGAACACATCGTGGAAGATTCATGTACTGAGATGCCCAACCGCTCTGAAAACAAGGCTTGATGTCTGGCTGGGTCGTTAACTGCGAACAGCTTGCGGGGTTGCTATTCATCCGGTGCTTTCTATTTTAGGAGCCAATTCTGCTTGTTCGTAGCACAACACATGTGACCAAGCGCCTGATTACATTCACCCACCACGAGTCCGGTGCTTCAGCGAGTGGCTATTTCCTCTACTGTTGTAAGACGCGAGTTTTCGCCAATTTCATGCAATTTCTCCACCTCCTCCAAACCACAGAGAAGAAAATGGACGGGTACAAAAGGAACAGATATACCAAATGGAGTTCTCTCGAGTTTAAGTACGGACATGCTTGTTAAACTGGGCGAAGATCAGGTTACGAGAGACGTGTACAGTCTTTTCTACAAAACAAGGAAAGAAAAGTGCATAAAACTGCATGTGCAAACTGCAGTTAACATTTAAACTCTAACGGGAGGAAAGTTCGAGGCAGAAGATATCAGATGACAGACGACATTAAGATATAGAATATTATAGATTTATTAATTTGTCCTACAGAATGATATCTGTAATATTGACAATTAATATTTGAGGAGAAAAATTCGCTCCGGCGCCGGGATCGAACCCGGGTCCTTGGTTCTACGTACCAGGCCATAAAAGGAAACATTGAAGGAGGAGGATTCGGTCCGGTGCTGTGGATTGAATTCTGTGTAGCTCAGTGGTCAGAGCGCTTGGTACGTAGAACCCGGGTTCGATCCCCGGCGCCGGAGCGAATTTTTCTCCTCAAATATTAAGATATACGCCTGTAGATCGTATGCGGAGAATGCCGAGTTTGCAGTGAAAGACCTGCCCTTGGGCAGAAAACTATGAATAAATGAATTAGAGTTTGGACGGGACTAACGTCTTCCGTTCGGGTAGCCCGGGTTTGATTCCAGTCCTGGCCGCGATATAGGCTAATTTGTAGTGGATAAAGCACACATTGTAGAAGGCTTTTCTCAGGATACTCCCTTTTCTCTCTTTCATTCCAGTAACACTCTCCACCCCCCTCATTTTATCTGTAATATGCAATAGTTGTAAATAGACTGAGCTGCTGGGATAGTCTTTGAGGTAATACAGATATTCAGTGCTGGTATTGGACTTAAGAGCTTGGAGGTTATAAAATACTCGTCCAGGGATGGGACCGTTCTCTGTCAGGGCTGAGGCAGAATGGTCCAACTGTGATATCGGATTCACAAATGCCACAAAGATCACCTACATATAGGAACAATCGTCGTATATAAGGCTAAGCCTAAAGCCTGGATCCATCCCGGATTCGCCCTAGGAAAGCTAGCCAGCTAGGGTTAGACGAGATTCTCCCCTTTCGGACGTTGGAGAACTGATTGAAGTCAGTACAAGAAAAATAGTGAACATAGTCACATTGATGTAATTAAGACAGTCGTGCAAATAGAAGTCGCGCTTTCTGAAACACAACGGGGAGCGGTTTATTTCCGAATTTTGATATAGAACTACGCCTTTCTCCTCAGTACGTATGGGACGTTAACTTTGGAATTAATGGTTATATAAAAATGCAATTCCCTCCTTGTCTTCATGTTCTCCGTATATTCCTCTTTTTCTTCTTCTATTCCCATTGTTCTCCATGTCGTCCCCATGCTCTCCTTATAATTCTCTTGTTCTCATTGTCTACCCTTCGTTCTTCTTGCATTCATTTTGTTCTTCTTGCCTTCTCATTGTTCTCCTTGTCGTTCCCTTGTTCTCCTTGTCATCCTCTTGTTTTCTTTGTCGTCCCCTTCTTCTCCTTGTCGTTCCCTTGCTCTCCGTGTGCAGCTCTTGTTCTCCCTGTATACCCCTTGTTCTAATTTCAGGGCTATTCTTTTTTTCCTTCTTGTATTCCTCTTGTACTTATTCAATTCCTCTTATTCTCCTTGTAATGTATTTTCCTGTATGTGCTTTGATCCTGGTTGAGTAGAAGAGAAGGCCTGATGGCCTTAACTATCCAGAGAAAATAAAACTATTATTACTATTATTATTTCACTTATTCTCCTTGTGCCCTTCTTCTAATTGTATTATCCTTTTTTCTCCATATATTTCTCTTATTGTCATCATATTCCCCTTGTACTTACATTACTTTTGTTATCCTTGTCGCCCCCTTGTTCTTGTACTCCCCTTGTTCTCCTTATCGTCTCCTTGTTTTCCTTGTTTATTTCTTGTTCTTTTATTCCTCTTGTTCTGCTTGTATTCCCATTGTTCTCCTTGTCGTGCCCTTGTTCTCCTTGCACTACCCACGTTCTTCTTGTCCCCTCCTTGTTCTCCTTGCCATACCCTTGTTCTCCTTTTTATCCCTTGTTCTCTTTGTCTAACCCTTCTTCTCTCTGTCCACCTCTTGTTCTACCTATATTCCCCTTATTGTCTTTATTGTACCCTTGTTCTAATTGTATTCCGCTCTTACTTCTTACATTCCTTTTGTTCTCCTTATATTTCCCCTGTTCTCTTTGTATTCCCCTTACTCTCCTTGAACTCCCCGTTTTCTCCTCGTATAGGGCCTACTCTTGTGTGATCGCTGTCGCAAGCAGTTCTATGTAAAAACATGCAGCATAGTAAAGCTATGGACCTATCGATTTGTTAAATGCTCACGAACGTCTTATACTGGGACATCATTTTATTTTTACTAACATTACTAATATCAACCTGGCTATACTTTTGGGTTAACGGTTGAGAACTGGAAACACTGTTTGCTACCACCTTCCACGACTTGAGTTTGATGGTACTAGCGTAAAATACAAACAAATCACTTTACTAGTTATAGGAGGGAAGAAAAGTAGTTCATTCATTTACATAAACTAGGAAACATCACGATTCTGAGTTTGATAATTGTCGTTAGGTTTTTATTTAATCAAATTGTACTACAGTATTAACAATAAGTGTTACGAACTGAGCTATCCATGCGGACGTATTCATTGTGCATTATATATTATACTGTCTAAAACACATTAGCATACAATATAGAGAATACATTTAAATTGAAAAATAATCAAATTATGTATATTTAAACAAACTGTTGAAAATGTTGGCCGTTCATTTCGATACAGGCTTCAGTTCTTTTTTTGCATACTATCGCACTATAGACCCTATTGTCCCTAATTCGTATATACAGTTTCGTCCTTCGTACTTGAAAACTATAACTCATGTCGAAATAATTCTATATCTACTCTATAACAGAGTACCTTACGTACTGTAAATTCAATTCTGCCCGTTCCACACAGATAAATTTAGATTAGATTAGGTTAGATTAGATTTATTTATTTAACCTGGTAGAGATAAGGCCGTCAGGCCTTCTCTGCCCCTCTACCAGGGGATTACAACTATAACATGAACAATAAGATTACAATTAATATTAAATTTACAATTACAATTACAATAAAAATTAAAGTACGACAAGAATACCTGATTAATGAAAGCTAGACATTTTATCATAGAAGTTAAGAACAAAGAATATTTTTGTATTTACTAAATTACAAATTAAACCTACAATAACAACATTCTATAGTGATGAAATTACCGGATATTGAGATATTTTGTGGTAGATTAAAAGAACTTTTTACAAGAAACCATGTCTGAACGAGTCTCAATTACTGACCAAATGCCTAGTAAGTTTGCGTTTGAATTGAATTTTATTTCGACAGTCCCTGATGCTAGCAGGTAACGAATTCCAGAGTCTTGGCAGGGCTATTGTGAAAGAGGATGAGTATGAGGAGGTGCGATGGGATGGTATTGTTAGTATTGTTTCATGGCGAGAGCGTGTGTTCAGATTGTGATGGGAAGAAAGGTAAGTGAAGCGAGACGACAGGTACGAAGGAATAGAAGAGTTCAAGATTTCGAAGAGAAGGAGAAGTGAATGTAAATTTCTTTTCTTATCTAGTTTAAGCCAACCTATTGCTTCCAGGGATGGGGTAATATGATCATATTTACGAACATTGCTTACAAAACGTACACACAAATTATGAGCACGTTGAAGTTTCATTTTGTTGTCGCTGGAAAGGTCAGTCAGTAAAATGTCAGCATAGTCAAAATAGGGAAATACAAGGGTCTGCACAAGGGACATTTTTAAGCAAGAGGAAAGATGAACATTTATCCTTTTTAGCACATGAATAATAGAATATACTTTTCTGCAGGTTTCTGTGATTTGCATGTCCCAGTTGAGATTATTATCCATGTGAATACCAAGATTTTTTACCGAAGAACTGAAAGGGATATGCACTGTACTTACTTTAACGGGGGAAATGTCGAGGTGCTTTACAGCGTCGGTTTGCCGTTTGTGTCCTAATATGATTGCTTGTGTCTTTCCAGGATTGATATTAAGATGGAATTTCTTTGTCCATGTCACAATCGAGTCAATGTCTTTGTTCAATTTATCTATAGCGTCATTTATTCGATCTAAGCGGGAAGAGATGTAGCATTGAAGGTCGTCAGCATACAAGTGATAGTTACAATGCCTTACATGAGATGTAATATCACTGACATATATCGTGAACAACAATGGTCCGAGTACCGAACCCTGTGGTATACCTGATGTTATGTTAAACCAGGAAGAGCTTCGATTCCCGGATACAACACATTGTTGTCTTTCCCGTAAGTAAGTCCGTCTAAGGCCCGGTTTTATAAATACGGTTAATCTAAAAATTATGTTAAACCTAAGTTAAACCTAACCGTGAGTTTAACTCAACGTGCCGAATTACAGAGTCTCGGTTAAGTTAAATAGTAGTGGAATACGATTGGTATTACTCCTATGAAAAGAAAAGAAGACGCTCGCAACTGTTTAATTGTATTATTGATTTAAAATAGCCGACGCTCGCGGAGAATCTTTATTAAGAAACATCTTTATTCTTCGATATCATAGAGAGTATCATAATAAAACCTAAAGAGGACCAATACCGCGTACTTCAGTATGCTTGTCAGACTTAACCTCAAATAGTTTCTTAACGCTGCGTACCAACGTTATACTCCCAAACACAATGCAACCAAACTAAACCTGCATGACCATCCGCGACGTAACTCCATACAAAATCAACTGAGTAATGAAGTAATAATATTAGTGTGCGTATTTTACTATGTGTTGTCTAGAATATTTATGAAACAAACTTCAGTCAAATAATAAAATTATTATGAGTCTAGTAAAATTAGGTAATATTATTAGTGTTTATAAATCAGACCCCATAATCTTATCAGGAGACTGTCTGCCACACACAGTACAATGCGCAATAGGTTTATAGTAGATTTATGGACACCTTCTATATCTTCTATCGTTTTCAATATGTCTACTACCAGAGGAAAAACAGCGCAACGCAACTAGTAGGCCTAACTGATGCAACGATTCAACAGAATTTTTTCAAAAATAAAAAAGAAATCTTTTCAAATAATCTTTAAATTCATACCCTAAAACATATATTTTTGCATTTTTTCCTTTTTCTGTTGCATGTTGTATCCGAGTTTCAATTTTTCGAATCAAGGTTAGGACTATAAGCCTAATTCTGATGGTTACTGTAGGACTGTCTGCTTCGAAAGCCTCAATCTGTTTCAAAACTTAGGTTCATTTATGTATATTTCAAAGTAGTGCACTCTATTTCGAAAAATTCTTGGCCGCCGTGGTCGTTCAGTAATATTGATCACTCACTTATCGTCACTCATAAGTTCTTGGAAAACATCTACAATATCCATGTGTACTGAGGGAACCGCCATCTTGCACTGTTGAGCCTTGAGCTGCAGTTTAAACGGCAGAGAACTGTCGATCAAGTTAAACTCAAGTTAACTCAAGATTAAATGGTAGTTAAATTTTATAATACGAAGCAGAACGAAAAACTTCAGTTTAAACTGAACGTAAGGTTTAAGCGGCGTTTATAATACCGGCTCTAAGTGGTTATGTCGTAGGGTTGTATAAAGAGAGGAAATCACGTGACAGTTAATTATTTAACGAGGCCCTTTTATTTAAGTTATTTTAAACAGTTGTGTAATATTACATAGACGTCCAATTCCTAACAGCAAATGTTTTCAGAAAAGAGCTAAGACAGCCCAGCAACTAGCCTTTACAGAGTAGCCGGTAGAAGCAGGTGAGGGAAACCGGGACCTAAGCAAGCGGACACACAGTACCTGTGCGAAAATACTGTATGATTCAATATTGAATGCACTTTATTTACTGGAAAACGCGACAATATTTCTAGAACGTACTATATTCACTTATTCAGTACTGTTTACTATGACCGTAAGACGACTCTGCATATGCGGCCTTGGTTGTGGAGGACGGGTAAGGTTTAGGCTACTACATACTGTAGTAGAGGGGGTAGGAGTGAAGTACATTAAAAAAAAACTCAGGTACAATAAAAACTGAAGTAAAAATAAAATGATGTCCCTGTACTTTCTGCCGTTCACAGAGTAATGGAAAGAAGACTATTCCACATAAGCCTATATGTGCCGAATGCGCTACTTCTGGCATTTAATTAAGGCGTTGGATAGAAATATTTTGTCCGCAGTCCTTTCATTCACAGATGGGGTTTTATCACGTGCTCTAAATGGACGACAGGGAAATTCCAGCTTTACTGATTTTCCGAAGAAAGGCAACCTAATGGCTTTGTCGTCCTCAAAGAATACATCATCCTAAGCCAGGTTTAAATCCGCGTAGGCCTACCTCGAATTCATTCACAAGTATGCTAACAACTAGGACGATTGTTTAAAGTGCATGCAAAATGGAATCCCTGCCCGCCTTACAAAGCGTTTCATTAGCCGTCATCGATTCACGCCACCTGATTTCCTACGATAATACCATCCAATTTGCTCATACGAGACTGACACACTGAAAGCCGGCAATCAACGCCACAACATGAATGAAAGAGGCTTTTGAAACTCCACAGAAAAGGAGAGGAAAATAAACAAATGACGTTCATTTTGCAGTGTGCAATTATCAAATAGTATATTGCGATATAAGCATATTATAACAGAATCGAGGAAACGGTTTCCGAGATTCTGCTACGCACTTAACTAATGCATATTATTTTTTTGGGCGATCATAATTTAAATAAATTTGTTTATTATTTTGAATATTGCATACATTTTTTTGATAAGTAAACATTTCTGCTATCAGAAAGTTTTGAACGTCGTTGCCAAGTCAGTATGTAGATTTCATGTTGTTTGTGGTAATTAAATTTGTATTAATTTGATCAATATATGAGTTTACTTAGAAATTTTATAATCATTTGGGGTGATATTCATAGACATTTCGCTAGCCCGCGCTACGAGCGTGCTAAACTAGCCCCGGCTATCGATTGGTTACTTGTACAGGATTCATATCACATCATATCGCTAACATTGGTTTATGAATACGAAAAACGTTAGTTCGCTGATCATTCACCGGAAGCCCGCGCTAAGAATGTCTATGAATATGGCCCTACATGATTATGGCAGAAGAATTAGTTCAGGATTTAGTGGATGGGGTTCGGTTGTGCTAAGTTAATATGAAAAAAGTATAAAAGAAGACATTCCTTCAACTTCAGAAGATGTAGTAATATAATCAACATCTCCATAAATAAATAAATAAACCTTCACCTCAAAAACTATGGATCATACGCACCGATAATAATAAAATTGTACGAATTGTAATATAACATTTAATTTTACCGAATAAAGACTCAATTTGTTTCTACTTAAGTAATTAATTACAATAGCAATATGATTTCTTTTGTTTATATAGCAACCACAGAACGTGAAATAATAATAATAATAATAATAATAATAATAATAATAATAATAATAATAATAATAATAATAATATTATTATTATTATTATTATTATTATTATTTATTTTTTTATTTATACTGTCAGAGTTAAGGCCATAGGGCCTTCTCTTACACTCTATCAGGTCACTAAGTATACAAGCAATGAAATTTAACAAAAAGTTAAAGAACAGAATACTAACATATTACAAAAAATACGTCCTTTAAACAACCTGCCATAGTTGATGCCTTCTATTAAATTTTTATTACTTGTAATTACTTTTGATCCCAGGTAGTTGAATGACATAACTTGTTCTATACTTTTATTATATACTGCTAGTTTGCATCTTAATGGTTGTTTTGAAATTGTTAATGATTTTGTTTTTTTCTGTTGGTATTATCATGTTAAATCGCTGAGCTGTTAGTTGGAATCTGTGTAGTAATTTCTGGAGATTATCTTCATTTTCAGCTAATAAGATCACATCATTATCATATTAATATTCTTATTTCTCAATCTATAACCTACACTCGTTTTCTTGGTCCTCCATAATGACATCAAAGAGGATAGGATAATTCCTGTCTCGATTGGTATCTTTTCTGTCAATTGGTTATTTATTCTAATTCTTGTACTGTTATTAGTATTTACTCGTAGTTCTTCAATAATTTTTATTGTACTCCTCGCATGAAAATTACAAATTCTGCTGTATTAATGTGTTATCGTCTGAAGCCAGAGAGTAGACAAAAATTTATGCATCTATTATTTTATTTCTCGTTCAGCTAACTTTTCAATGCCCAATAACCTCCTTTGTATTGTCCTTGGGGATAATAACAAAATGCAGTGGAATAAATACTAGCAATGGGGTTGAATGAATCCATCTTCGTTGAAGAAAGAACTCCGTCCGCTATATTTGTAATCTGTTAATATAAAGTCTTGCAGAAAAATGGCGAAAGTGGAGTGCCAAGAAAGTTATTTCGATTAATATTGCCTCGTGAGTGACTATCTTACAGAGGCTTGATATCCGTGAAAACAGACAGGAAGCCGATATGTTGAATCATTATACAGTAGCGGCTTCTGTACTATTAAACAAAATTTCTCGTACCATCCTTTCGTACTAAGAGAGCGTTTCGCAGCTGTTGAATTCTTGAATCCTCAGCTTAAATAAGCAATTTCATGGCTACTCATGGAAATTACACGCCGCACGTACAAATTACTTAATCTCGAAATCATTTGCATTAAGCTGAAAGGAACATAAAGCAAGAAGCATGCATTTAAGTATTAGGTATGCTAACACTCTCTTATTGAGGCAATTTAGGATAGTGCAGAAAATTGCTGCCTAAAATCAGACGATGGGTATAATAACATCCAGATAACTTGAACACGAAATTGTGACACGATTATGCGAGACCAATACAGATTCTGTATATCAGAAGGCCGAAAATGTTTTGTATTATATATTCTATCGGCGATTATTGCTACAACAGTCTTCAGTTCTGCACTAAAGGGCGGAAAAATTTGGGAACTAAAAACGTGTTCGAATTTTTGGGAGGGGAAAAACTGGGTAGTTATCTCTTTTGCATAGACATTGCAATCAGATTCCTTTGTAAGAAATTGAAGTGGTAGCCGAAAATTATATGTTATAATGGAATTTAGTTAAACTGATACTAAGATTGAATTAAGAATTCGAAATGGAAATTTTAGGCGCACCACATGGTACTGTTTTAGGATCAATTTTATTTTTAATATATAAATGACTTGTTAAAAGCTAATTTAGAAAATTTAGTGGTACTGTGTTCATATGCCGTTAACACAATTGCAATTTTTAGCAGATCAACTTGAACTAGAGTATACAAAAATGAGAATAACGATATAAAATATGTTATTACGAGTAAAAATAAGAATTTGTCAATAAAAAACAATTGCGATTGCGAACGGTGGTATTCTCTTGATGTGCAGAGACAGTGAGAAAAATATATCTTAAGCAAGTCTAATGGTAATGAAAAAGTATTGTTCGCGCGCTACCGTACAACAGTCAATTTTAACACTTCACTGGCGTTAAAACGTCTACTTTCAGAATGGCTGTGTAAAGATTAATCTCTTTAGATATTTATCATCAACAATGAAAAAAATGGAAATCTTGCCTCTTTTCACAATAATCACCCGTTTAGTTATTGTTCACCTTTGGGGAGGCAGAGACGTAGATGGGAAGATAATATAAAAATGGATTTGAGAGAGGTGGGATATTATGGTAGAGACTGGATTAATCTTGCTCAGGATAGGGACCGATGGCGGGCTTATGTGAGGGCGGCAATGAACCTGCGGGTTCCTTAAAAGCCATTTGTAAGTAAGTAAGTTGTAAGTTAGTCACTGTTGTGTGCAGGTGAAAAGCTACTATGCTAAATCACTGTGAAGAAATTTACCTGTTAAAAAAATGCTTGTCCAACGCTGAAGCATCTAATGACACTTCCTAGTTCGTCAGCATTAAATTCTCCTCTCTGTCGATGTTTGATTATTATTTTATGATTATTTAAAATGCACATGGGATGAGAAATTCCTTCTGAAAGCCACAATGAAAGGGAGAATAAGCTCTACTCAAAAGAGAGAAAGGAAAACGGGGAGAGAGAGAGAGAGAGAAACATTAAGATAAAACTTTGGTTGAAATTTCTATCTCGCAGAGATATACTGTACTAGAAGGCAGGCATGTCGGCACCTCGTTGGTAGTTCGCCTGACTGCCTGCAGAGGCAGCACCATGCAGGCTTCTTTTAATCACCCAACTCTGTAGTCACGGACCCGGAATTACTTCCGCTGAGGAGATATCCAAGGGAGAAGCCAATCAAATTACTCATTAAATGATAAGGTTTAATGCCCCTGAATTAAGATTAAGGCGAAGAAGAGAGAGGGAAAGAGAGAGATAGAGAGAGAAACGGAAAGAAGACTCGTGTAGAGTCATAAACTTTGTAATCATCGAGCAAATATTCAGCGAGGAGTGAGAGGGGCTTGCATCGATCTGCAGATGTAATCTCAGTGGCGCCCTCGTCCAAACACTAGATCGTCATTTATTTTCCTCCATAGCTTTTTATTTTCCAACATTCTCAAAATTATGTACGCTACTACAAGCTGTGGCTTGTACTATACCTGTGGTGTTAATCCATCAGTATTAGAAAAATTGAAATATTTCTGATTTTAAAATTTATTATTTATTTATGCATTTTGTTATTTACTTATTTATTAATTATTTATTCTTGTATTTATTTATTTACTTATTTACTTATTATTTATTTATTTATTTATTTATTTATTTATTTATTTATTTTTTTATTTGGATCGGTGAAAATTAAAAGACACTAAGTGAATTTTTTTTTTTTTTTTTTTTTTTTTTTTTTTTGTAAAGTAAGTTATACATTGCTTCTTATATTTTAAAGATAGTCCTATCGATTGGTAATGAAAGAAACTACCTACAACAATTGTGTAGGAGAATAGATTACAACCTATTTTTTAGATTTGATGAAGAAAGGAACTAACTGTTGCACTTAGCTCCGATCAATTCCGAAATTTGCATCACCTAACTTGACACTGGAATATGGGTATGTATCTGCATGGAGTAAACTTTTATACCCTTCCAAAGTTTAATTTGTTGGCTTTTCAAGGTTTAGCTTTTCAAAATTTGTTTGGAATTATTTAGGAAAACAGTAGCTTGGAATGGATTCTGAAGAAGCACAATATCAGTTAAAACTTTCTTGGTAAATGTAAGTCTCAAACAGCTTAGAAATTTATAGAAAAACTTTCATAAACCTTCACTTTATACCACAGAAAAGGGTTTCCACTTTTGGTCTCAGGCTGTTTTCCTCATAGAGAATAGTCGTTCTTAGATTGCGATAGGAATTTTGGCCTTACTAAACATGCTGTAATTTCATATTTGCAAAAATAACAATAAATTAATATGATGTGCTAATTATTGTCTGATACTTCAGTAGAATTAAAAGGAGCAGGTACAATACATTCATTTATTTCTGTAATGATTGTAATGATTTAGGGGGCGGATGTTGACGACCTAAAAATCTACTCAAAATGATCAACAAAATGCCTTTAAAATAAAGAAAATCACTTTTAAGGTAAATTATAGATTTAGATGAAAGTTTACAATGTGTTTCAATCAGGACTGGTCCATGTCAGTGCCTTCATTCTCCGTCTCCTCCTTCCGCTCTTCACTTTTGTTACCAGATCTTCAAGATGGGGAGTGTAAATGACAAAACAAATTTTGGACTCAGCGTGCATTCTTGCAATCACATCCCTTCCGAACCATATTGGGAACACAACGTCCTATTGTTCAGGAAACGGTGAAAGTTTCCCCCTTCCAAACATGAATTCTAAAGACACCCTCGTACCAACAAAAGAACAGTAGCGGTCAAAGCCCTCACTTAAATTAAGCTGTTGTCAGGCATTTTGTATTACTTCTGTTGTGTGAAGTGAAGCCTTCAGTGAAATTAGGAATGGACTTTAGAGTTTGTTCCAAACTATAAAACTCAAACTTTATTGTTATTCACTTATTTAGTAGGTAATTACTAGTAGGGCCTATTACTGATATATTTGCTTAGAAAAATATATAACAGGCCTATATGTAAAGAAGGAAGTAAAATGCATTCAAAATTATCTAAAAGTTCTTCAAAATATTAAAAATAACCAAAAAATGCCGAAAAAATGTAAAAATGACCTATTAGTTCAAAAACGTCAAAAATGCAAAACAATGCAATATAGGTCTAAGAAATTAATTTTTTACGTTGATATTAACATAGAAAGGATTTCTACATTAATAGGCATCGTTCTAATGTGAAAAATAAGACGACTTTTCATCAACATCCGCCGCTTTAGTAATGATGATACCGGTACTGATATCTAAACTATTTAGCATTATGTCCAGTTACTATTTCAGAAGTTGTAATTTAATTTTATGTTTGCAAAAATGACAATAAAGTAATCTGAAGTGCGGTTGTACCGCAGTACAGCTCATCCATTTTGTCAAGACACTCGCGATGCGCAGTGAACAACGTTTCTGTAGAGGGGGTAGGAGTAGAAGGGAAGATCGGGCTTGTGTCTACCGAGTTCAAGGGAAAGGCTAACCCATTCCCCTATAATTCATAAGTAGACTCATCCGATCTCGTGCGCAGTTCTGTAGGAAGAGTGGGGGGGGGGGAGAAGGATCTGGACATAATGCATGAGCTGTAACTCAGTCTTCCGACAGAAACCCAACACTTATATGTTATTGCTAAATGTTTTGCTATATCTAATGAAAAAGTTGAAAAGGATGACTGTATCCGTGATGATAATTTTCCTTTACCTGTCTTGATAATAAAAACATTAAAGTTTGTAGTAATATCACAGTCTAGTATATACAGTCACGAAGCTCAATACGTAGTAAATATGCATCCATAAATAGTTTCTAACCACTAGGATCGCTACTATCGCTTCATTACAGACAATGTGAAATAGTACCGGCACAGTCTATTGTTCCTAGCACCCTCACAACTCAAGCTTCGTAACTGTATATACTAGATTGTGGTAATATACTGAATTAGATGATATCATTCTTATGAGAATTGTGACTTTGATTGTTTTTCCCCTGTATTCTTCAGATATTTTTGATTTGCTGCAAAAATAATTCTGTATCTTGTAATATGTTTCTGCATATTGATTTGCAAATTTGTGTTATGTCTATGTAGGCATAGATCTTCTAATATCAGTTCTATTAATGACTGTGAAAGAGTAACTTAAACTTTTTTTTGTGTGCACAAAACACAGATTAGTTAAAAAAAAAACAGAAGTACCAGTACTCTAATAATGTATATTATAATTAATTTTAAATATGATTTGTGTATATTAATGTGTAGCTTTCTGTTGCACCATCATAGATGCTCTAATAATATTATCATGTCGTAGTTCCTATGATAGTTAATCAATCGCGCTGTAATTGTTTTACTTGATAGCTCAATGTCTAAGGAAGGCATAAAAAAAATCGAAATGAAAATCTTTTTTGAAAAGTGAGAAAAAAACAGTAACTTCGATATGATCTGTTCAGAATAGACATTTGCACCTTCAAAGTTGGTAAGAGGCAAACATTTTTATTCTTCACTTTAGATGAGGGGTCAAAGCGAGAGAAATGTTGAGAAAGAATGAAAATTACTTTTAAAAGTGGTCGCTATTCAAAATCTTTACTGGTTTCCGAGTTACGGCGAGTTAAACGAAGGAGCGTTTTCACTTGGCGGAGTACTCACGACTCAACTTTTTTTGTTGTTGGAATCTCTACGAAAAATCCTTTTCTGAGCCTTCTTGTACTTGGCCTGAATAATTTATCCATCTTAAGCTGTTCTAAATAGATGAACATTACAGTGGTAAATCTCAACGAGATATCATGTTTTAACACCGAATCAGGCCTACGGTAAACTTCGTTCACTTCCACGTTATCCGTCTAGACTACAGATAGCGGGTTCGCTATTGAAATAGCTTGAGGTGAATTGCTCTGATTGGCTGTTCCATCAATGACGTTAACATAGCGTTAAGCGTTTATCGTACCAGTACGGTGCGAAAGCTCTCTATATTTTCTTTGTTTCGCTATTATTATTATTATTATTATTATTATTATTATTATTATTGTTATTATTATTATGGCATGGCGCGTCCTCAGGTTATGGATAGAGGAGACGGCCTCCAGATATGGAGGGTAGCTGCGAATATATTGAATAAGCAGTCGTGGACAGCCGATAAAGGGTGGTCCTCCAGCTTGGGGATTGGGCGAAGGACTAACAACCTATCACCGTAAAAAATAGCTTGTTACGAAACCATACAATAAGATGCATAGGCCTAAAGAGTGTTAGTTGGGGGGCCAGAGGGAAAAAGACCTTTGGGGAAGCCGAGACGTAGATGGGAGGATAATATTAAAATGGATTTGAGGGAGGTGGGATATGATGATAGAGACTGGATTAATCTTGCACAGAATAGGGACTGATGACGGGCTTATGTGAGGGCGGCAATGAACCTGCGGTTTACTTAAAAGCTATTTGTAAGTATTATTATTATTATTATTATTATTATTATTATTATTATTATTATTATTATTATTATTATTATTAAGCTTTATCAGCTATGGAACCTTTTGGCTGCTGAGTTTACAATATAATACCACTACACCCTGTCCTGACAAACAATTTTCCAGTTATCATAAACATCTAAAAATGTTAGATCTTACTTTAGATTGCCCGTATATCTATGCCTAAGTCTTCCCATTGGTCTTTTAGTAAACAGTGTTGAATCGAGGCAGAAGTGAAACTTCTTAAGTTGTAAAAGTGTCACAATCTTTTTTATATACTCGTGTAAGAGACCATTAAATTACGGTTAAATTTAATACCTTTATTCACAATAGACTTCAGAATTTAAAAATGAAACGGTTTATGATTGCTAGAATAAAATATGAACACTAAAGGGCTCAAAACAAAAAACAAAAAAATATTGTTCATAAATTGCTTCTTAAATATTTGATGAGTATTTTTATTTATTTTAATGTCTTTATTACGATGAATTACGATTTAATTCTAAATCATTGACAATGGTTAAATCAGAAATTTCACTCGTTGATTGTCCATTGATTATTGGCAGTGTAGGAGCATACACTAAATCGTTGACACTTTGTAAGTGAACTCAGAAGAGAGGTTAGAAAATTCCTTTTCCCTTGCCCTGCATTCTCACACTCGTTCTAGTGTATTTTTAGCTCAATTTTGGCGGTTCATTTGCACGCTTCATTGCCTTCATTCATTAAGTGGTTTTTACATATTTTCTACCAAAACGGGTCCACACCTGTGGAGTAACGGTTAGCACGTCTGGCCGCGAAACCAGGTGGCCCGGGTTCGATTCCCGGTCGGGGCAAGTTACCTGGTTGAGGTTTTTTCCGGGGTTTTCCCTCAACCCAATATGAGCAAATGCTGGGTAACTTTCGGTGCTGGACCCCGGACTCATTTCACCGGCATTATCACCTTCATCTCATTTAGACGCTAAATAACCTAAGCTGTTGATAAAGCGTCGTAAAATAACCTACTCTACCAAAACGAGGTCCTCAATAATGTAACTGAATGGGTAGTAACAAAAACGGGCTATAATATAGATATAATGGAGAAAAATTGACTTTTGAATTCTTTAAGGGGAGGCAGAGGTGAAATTTTCGAACAAAACTGAAGAAAAAATGAAAATTTGGTTTTTTCCATTTTTATTATATTTATTTTGATATTCCGATGTTAGTTTTAGATTTTGTGCCCTTAAAAGTATGAAATTATAACCAAGATAACTGTATTACTATATTATTCCCATAATAAACTAATATTTATCATTATTTATATACATTCTCTGAACATATAAATAAAAAAAAAATATTGAAAATTTCTTACAATATGGTGCATGGAGCATTTTATATCAAACGATATAAAGTTTTATAAAGTTATTAATATTTACAGAACTATTGTACTTAGAAAGTTTAAACTTGGTATGTCCATTACTAATAACATACTTAGTATCCATGATCAATTTCAAACAAATCGCATAAATTTTGTGGATTTTGAAATATTCACCTCTGCCTCCCCTTAAATAAAGAAGTTATTTCTTTTGCTTGATTATTTTTTATTAAAAAAAGAAGATATTATATCTTTCCATTGATATTTTTGTTCTTATATCGATTCAAAATTCAAATTTTCTCCATAGTAAGAAGAAATGTCAGAAGGAGGTGAAATAGAGAGAGAAGTACAACAAGGATTCCCTTTATCACCTACCCTGTTTAACATCTACTTGGAGGATTTTGTGAAGGACTGTTTTCAGAACATAGAAGGAGTGACAATAGGAGGAAGAAAAATAAAGTGTATAAGATTTGCTGATGATATGGCGTTGTTAGCAGAAAAGGAGACGTTACTAAGGGATATGCTACTCTAGCTCAATGACAGCTGTGAGCAGTATGGGATGAAGATAAATACAAACAAGACGAAGACCATGGTCATCGGAATAAAAATAAAGAAGGTAAACATGCGAATTCGAAACGAGGCCATAGAGCAAGTAAACAGCTTCAAATACTTGGGGTGTACAATAAGTAGTAACATGATCTGCTGCCAAGAAGCATAGCAATGGCCAAGAAAACGTTTAATAGGAAAAGGAACATCTTCTGCGGGTTTCTAGAGAAAGAACTAAGAGACTAGTGAAGTGCTTTGTGTGGAGTGTGGCATTGTACGAGGCAGAAACATGGACATTACGACGAAGTGAAGAGAAACGAGTAGAAGCTTTTGAAATGTGGATATGGAGAAGAATGGAGCGTGTGAAATGGACAGACAGAATAAGAAATGAAGCTGTGTTGGAAAGAGTGGATGAAGAAAGAATGAAGCTGAAACTGATCAGGAAGAGAAAAAGGAATTGGTTGGGTCACTGGCTGAGAAGAACTGTCTTCTTGAGGATGCACTGGAAGGAATAGTGAACGGGAGAAGAGTTGGAGGCAGGAAAAAATATCAGATGATAGACTATGTTAAGATATATCGATCATATTTGGAGACTAAGAGGAAGGCAGAAAATAGAAAAGATTGGAGAAAGCTGGATTTGCAGTGAAAGACCTGCCCTTGGGCAGAAAACAACGAATGAATGAATGAGGCATGCCCTTTGCCCCTGAGTTTCGCCGGCGATCAGTTTTCTTAATTACTTCGTAATAAGTATGAAAATAAATTAAACTTTATATATAACTTTTTAATTTATAGTGAAAGTTTAAAAAATTTATTTTTTAAATTCTCGACAAACAAAATACGTACCATTTTAAATAGATTATATTCGGAGATACTATTCTGAGTAGATATATTTAATTCATTTTTCTTTGTGAGGTTCACCCATTTTAAAAGTTTTGATAAAAAAAACTATCCCAGTTTCGTGAAGGGTTACACGTATCAACCATAAACGAGGTAGTCTAAAAGTCCAAGAAAAGACGTCCATAAAAGTGTCAAGCTTGAGAATGAATGTGTTCTCCTACTGCCCCATCTAAGATCTTTTCACGGAATCCCTCATTAAACCCATTTAATTCCCAAGGGCTATTCTTACTGCAATATTTAATATGCCCACATTTACTTATCTCTTTAACGACTAAAACGTCTGTAATTTAGAGGGTTTTTAAAGTCGGAGAAAATACCATATGAGATTATTTACAACGTCTCTTCAACTTTAAAATATAGTTTTGCCTTTTTCAGTTTTTAACAAGGCTGGTTTCTAGGATATTAAAATAGGATTCTCCATCAGAACGTGTCTTCCCTTGTCACGTGATAGTCCTGCATGATATAGTGCGATGAAGCTCTTAGTACTAAGGTAGCTTGCTAGTCATTAAAAAGCTGTGAAAAATGTATTGTAGTATCCTTACGCAGATGCAGAAATTTCGACCAACAACATTTGTGGGATTATTTCACTCATTTAGTATAAACCAATAACGTTGAAGAATGTGTTTTATATTAACGAAGTCCACACCTGTGGAGTAACGTCTAGCTCGTCTGGCCGTGAAACCAGGTGGCCCGGGTTCGATTCCCGGTCGGGGCAAGTTCCCAGGTTGAGGTTTTTTCCGGGGTTTTCCCTCAACCCAATATGAGCAAGTGCTGAGTAACTTTCGGTGCTGGACCCCGGACTCATTTCACCGGCATTATCACCTTCATCTCATTCAGACGCTAAATAACCAAAGATGTTGATAAAGAGTCGTATAATAACCTACGTAAAAAATATTAACGAATCACAACCTCCATTATTTGAAGTATCTATTTATCGTTATTATATTTAATTACAACTCAGATATTATCACCGTACTTTGTTCCAGGAGGCTGCAATATAAAGTACTACTGGAGTTTTTAAGTTTAGTAAACAACTCACGTGGTCTAGCAAGCGACGTACCTACTTGACTGACGGCCCAAGTGATTCTTGTTTCGTTAAGTGGGGCAGATAAAAACACAGATCTCTTTAACAGTGGTACTAATATTTACTATTTAAATTATTTACACTATGTACAGTAGGCCTACACTAGAACATGCTATTTTTATTATTCACACTATTAAGCTTATGTACAGTGTTGTGTAGGCCTATAGCAATGTAAGGTATTTTATGCTCGACCATGCCGAAATGTAGTAATTATACACCTGGTAGTAGCCCTTTAATGCACCTCATTAAAGTACACCTATTCATTATAGTTCAGTTGTTCAGCCAATGAGAAATCAGTAAATCACCATTGTAGCATTATAAAAGCGCAAGTATCGATTATTCTCGGATATACAATCGAAAGACAACTAGCGAAAAGTCACGGAGACTGGAAATCCAATACTGTCGCAGAAGGTTATGTTCTGTTACTATAATAATTAGCGTTAATTGTAAATAATATTCAAATAAATTCAATTTGTCATCTCGTTTTTCAATTCTAAATCAATTTCCAGGTTATATCAAGACTAATGTTCATGTTATTCTCTAGATTATATCAAGGTCAATGACATCCGTTCCTCGGAAAAAATCAATACTTTCTCGTCTGCGCACATCTCACAATTTAGAAGGTCAGTTCCGCTCCTCACTTACATAACCATTACATGAATACTTATGAATAATTTCAAGTTAGAAATATGGTCGAGCATAAAAGGTCGTATGAAACTTGCCTATAATGGTAATTAAGACGCTCGTATGAAAATTATGAAACTCGCTTGCGCTCGTTTCATAAACAAACATACTCGCGTCTTAATTACTACCATTATAGGCTCGTTGCATAATGTACTATTATTTCATAATAATAGCGTACTCATTTTGTAAATTATGTACTATAGTGTAAATAATGTTTGATCAACGTAAGCCTTCAATATTTTAGGATCGTTTATTAGTGAAAATAGCATATTTTAGCGTACAGTCTTAGAAGAAGTTTTGTCGCACAGATACTTAATAAGTCCCAGAAAGGAGGCAGAGCGCATGATCAGATATTAATATTATTATTCAATTGTTTTCTGTTACTTATATTTACTATGTATTTTTACACTTTTTGAGTGGAGAAGGCATTATGACCTTAACTCTGCCAGTACCAGTAAAAAATCAACAAAATAAGTAAATGAACAAATAATTTAAATTGTAGGAAAAGTCATCGTAGTATCAATCTTTATTGCTACGATGCATTTCAACAGTCTTCGAGGCCTAGTTTTGAATCATGAATAGGACGCCAACTGCAGCGCTCACAAGATGCAAGTGTTGCCTGATAATATCTGTATAGTGAGGGTCCCATATGAACAGTTCCTAAACAGTAAATATTGCCGTCTTGTCAGTGTTGCCAACTGTTACCAGATATCACCATATGAAGTAAAATCATGATTCTACGTACTGAATGACTTATTTACTTACCGTACTTTACCATTATGTTGGAAGGATATTCTAAATAATTCAATACTTTGTAACATATTTTCGTAAGCAAACTATACGAGAAAGAGATAGATATTTTGTCTGGCAATATTAAATTCATTGGTTTGACTAAACAACTGATTCACGAGATCTAACTTAAAAATGTATTTTATATGACCAATGAAAATATTAGTACTAACTCCGAAAACCGAATATCACTATGAAATGTATACTTAAGAATACTTACTCCTAATAATTTTGCTATTCTAGTTATAATTGCTGTCTCCGTGTGTGTAATTTTATTCCTTCTTCAATATCCTCTTTCGGTTAAATCTGAAAGAACAGAACGCCAGCAGGGGAAGTTATTCCCACTTTCGCAGCACGCTTTACGCTTTCTTGGTGAAGTCGCTGCCATGCTTTTTCCTCTTTTTTGACATTATAACAAAATCTATACATGAAAAAAGTATTATTATTATTATTATTATTATTATTATTATTATTATTATTATTATTATTATTATTATTATACATCTTACTTACACACTTTTAACACGAATATAGTTATAATAACCATTTTCATGTGTTAAAGTAAAAACTAAGTTGTAAATTACCTAGTTGACTAGTTTCACTAGTTCTGATGATGGCTGACACAAAGCTGAAATCAGTCATCTAAGTAATTTACAACTTAGTTTTTATTTTAACATATGGAAGTGGTTATAATAACTGTATTCCTAAGTACCTAATAATAATACGTTACTCCCTTTTCATAACTATGAATTTTCCTATCAAATTACCGTTCATAATATATTTACGTGAAGTTTAATTTAATTGGAGTTTAATTTTAAATAGGCCTTCATACTGCTCTTCCATTCAGATGAGGTGATAAGCTTAAAGTTCCCTCACTGTACACAAAAACATTCTTTTACGATCTCAGGAAATGAGATATCTCACGTAATTGACAAATTGTGCTGTTGACATAGGTGTGTAACAATTTGTACACTTTGAGATAAAATAGTTATTCAAGAAAATATAATAGCTTCTGATATTAAATCGATCTTTACGAAACTTGTATTTAGAAGGAGTAGTTGGCCACTCAGTTTTTCGGTAATATTCTATTCCAGCTTTTCACTTGCTTTCAGTTTGTGTGAACAGATTTTTTGTTATATTCATTTATCTGCTGCGGAGATTTTTGTGTGTAGTGTGAGGGGAGGTGTCGACATGAAGTCATCAACAGTTCCCTTGTTAGTTATATTGCTCGTTTTATTGAATTAGCCGTCACAGGAGCACGCTATTCTGGGTTTTACGTTCCGGTGGTTTTATCATATCAGTGCCGCTCTCAGCCCAAACACGTCTTGTGTTTGCATAGCAAATGTCGGGCCTCAAACGGCCATTGACTTGAGTGATCATGTTAGCGGTTTGAGGGCGGGAATATCAAAATTTGATCATATTACAATTTTCACGTGTCTCGATGTGCCCTTATTTACGCCTCAAGTTTATTTTCACCTTCGTCCTGATTAAAGTCGTCGTCATCGTCGTCGTAATCATTATCATCATTATCATCATCATCATCATCATCATCATCATCACCAAACTGGTTCTTGATTCAATGCAGCCACTTATTGCCTATAATTATAATAAACCAGTAAATAGCACGTTGAATATCAAGGGAATTTTAAATATAAAATGTAAGTACAGAGCGTTCGCCTACGGGTGGGGCCAGGAAAGCTTTGTGCGTTCAGTTGTTGAGACACGCTCGACAATCAAGGACATCAAGGTCGACAAGTTATCAGTTGTGAGCCAGATGTTGCAGTATTTAACACGTACAGTTCAGTTTCTTGACACAGTTGCTTAAATATTCAGCGTGTGTGTAAAATTTGTTAACAATGTAAAACGAAAAATTCACGCTTGAACAAAGAGTTTTTATGTATGATGCATATGTGAAAACAGAGTCATGTAGAGAGGTGCGTAGGCAATTCGAAGTGAAATATCCGGGTGCTTCAATTCAGGGTAGAGAAACTGTTAGACGTCTTGTTAACAAATTAAGGACAACAGGGTCGATAAATGCTACAATTCCTAAGCGAAAACAAAGAGTATTGACGGAAGAAAAAATTTATGAATTCAGTACATCATTTACACGCTCTCCTAATAAACATCTAAGACGTGTTTCACAGGAAGTTAGTGTTTCAAAAACATCAGTCTTTACTGCTGCTAAACTTTTAAAATTAAAACCCTACAGAGTATAGTATAGAAAGCGGAAGCTTACGGATAGACGATTCCCGCAAGCGATACCGCAGGCAGGCCGCTTTCCTGGCCCCACCCGTAGGCGAACGCTCTGTACATATAGGCCTAATTGACTATAGAGAAACCAATAAATTCATTTATGAGCAATATTTCGTTCATCTCAAGTATAAAAGACTTCTTTTTTGACTCGTAAAACACTGCTGTCTTTTAAAAGTTGTTGTTTTTATAATATCTTGCGTGAAGATGCACCAAAACTATGATTTGTAAAGTTGGCTGGCAAACAAATATCAATATCAATAGTATCTTGCGATCATGTTCTTGATAATCGTATGCAAATTCTGGACAAAAACACATTTATTATTTTTGGCCTCGTCATGGGCTAGCGAAAGTTAGCCTACATGTAAATTCCGGACTGAATATACCCGTGAAGTTACAAGGGGAAGGGAACAGAGGTAAATAAATGAAGAGCGCGGTGACGTTCACTCATGAAATTTGTATTAAAGTTGAACAGTTCATTCCTAGTTGGAGTTCCCGTGGTTCATTCCGAATATATCCGTCTAGTGGGACAGCACAAAGCGTACAACTGTCGTAACTCGGATTGACCGAAATCACAGTCATGAAAATTCCGTTAACGTAATGTAACCAAGCGTAACCTAAGTCAATAATAGTAAAGCAAGTTTAACCATACCAGGTTTCCAATCAAATATGTCGTCCTTCATCTGGGAAAGTGGGAACGGACTTCTGTCCCCTACTCCGCAATTTACGTGTACCCTCTATCAGTTTCCTTCGCAATTTACATAGGGAATTAACGACCTATCTAATTTTATTCCGGAGTCCATAAACTCCGTTCTTCATAGAGCCACATATAATTGTCTGAGCGTAAAAATTGTTCGCGTTAAAAAAATCCAAATTTATTGAAGGTTTGGACTTATGCCTTGTTTATAGTTACGAGAAACCTGGAGTTATTGAAAACTGTCTTCTTTTTAATATGAAGGATAAATTTACATCATTTGATGTAAAACCCTCTTACCTCTGTTACTTCAGCTTACAATTTTTACATCAGTGTATTTGCCGTGAAGAACTGTTATAATTATATACAAATTTATGTCAGAGATTACTTTTCATGTGCAATGGGGGAATAAGAAGAATAACAAGAACAAGAATAACAAGAATAAGTTATTTATCATTTTTGCTAACTTAAAAATGAATCGCTACGAAACTGACCTGTTGTATAGATAGATTTATTCGTTCCATAATATTCTTACATTTGCTTTATAGCATAGAATAAAGAACATGTCCAATTCTTACGTTTAACAATAAAATGCAATACATATGAAATGCAAATATGAAATATGTACAGAATTAATACCTTAATAACAATATTTTATACAATGTAATATGTTTACCATTTAATAGTATTATAATATTTACACAGTACTGTGAAATGTCAAGAATCCATCTACAGAATAAAAAGTGTGAGATATTAAGTAATTTTTTAGTTTTACCTTAAATAATGCAAGGTTTTGGCTATGATTCTTAATGTCTTCAGGAAGACTATTGAACATTTTTATCGCCATGTAATGTACTCCCCTTTGAAAGCATGATAAATTTGATGATGGCGTATGAAAATCATTCCTTCTGCGGGTATTTATATTGTGTATGGCTGAGTTAGTTGGAAAATTTTCTTTATTACATAAGAGGAACTTTATTGTAGAGTATATGTATTGATTTGTTACGGTTAGAATCTCTAATTTTTTAAAAAATAATCTACATGATTCTCTAGCCTTTGCTCCAACTATTATTCTAATGGCTCTTTTTTGTAATAAGAATATATTTTACTATCTGCAGAATTTCCCCAAAATATTATTCCGTAGGACATAATGGAATGAAAATAGGCAAAATATATTGTCTTTAAGATACTGCTGCTTAGAAATTGTTGTAACGACCTAATTGCGAAGCATGCTGAGCTAAGTTTGGGGGTTATTTCTTTGATATGATTTTTCCAATTTATTGTATTATTAATATGCAAACCAAGAAATTTGGCTTTAAATTGAATTATGTTAGTTTTATTAATGTTTGATGCTAGTTTATTGATTGTAAACCAGTCATAAATTTTATATTTGAATGTGGCAAAGTTCTTGCCTGTAATTATGATACTTGTGTCATCTGCAAGTAGTATAGGATAATCTATTCCTTTTATTATGGGGCCAAGGTCATTTATAAAAATTAGAAAAAGAAGGGGACCCAATATACGTGTAGATCCTTGTGGGACCCCTGTATGAACATTTCCCCATGTTGAAGTAGATTTAAAGGAGTTATTAAATGCGTTGATTTCAACTTTTTGTTTTCTGTTTAAGAGATATGACTCAAACCACTGATATGCTATGCCTTTAATACCATAGTATTCTAATTTTTGTAGTAGAATTTTATGGTTAATACAATCAAAAGCTTTGGAGAGATCACAGAGTATCCCTCCTACTTGTAATTTTTTATTAATAGCTTCCATAATTTTATCAGTTAAATTAAACGTCGCTTGCTCAGTTGATTTATTCTTTCTGAATCCAAATTGTTCCGGAAGGAGAATGTTGTATCTATCAAGATGATGATATACTCTCTTATATATAACTTTTTCGAAGATCTTTGAGAAGACTGGTAGAAGGGATATGGGCCTGTAGTTTTCGGGCGAGGTTCTGTCCCCTTTCTTGAATAAAGGAATAACAACTGAATATTTCAGTCGCTCTGGAAATACACCATTAAACATTGAAAAGTTACATAAATAAGACAAGGGCTTGGCTATTATATGTGAACTGGCTTTTAATATTTTACTAGTAATTTCATCATATCCCGAGGAATTTTTAGACTTTAATTGCTTTAGAATTGTAATTATTTCTCGTGAATTTGTTGGAAAAATTTGAATATTTGGGAAAGTTACAGGAATAGATATTTTCAAACAATTATTATTCTGTAGGATGTTTAGGTTATCAGTTATTGAGAGAAAATAATTGTTGAATATGTTCGCAACTTCTGTTGTATCTGATGTTTTTCTATTATCTGTTACAAGAGTGTAACCTTGTTCTTTACTTCTAAACTTTCCACTTTCTTTTTTTATTATGTTCCAAGTTGTTTTGATTTTATTATTAGAGTTTAGAGTAATTCCGTTATATTAAAGTTCTTTGGCTTTTAAGATTAATTTGTGTAATATTTTAGAGTACTTTTTAAAGTGAGCTATTAATTTGGGGTCATAACTATTTCTACTTTGAATATAGAGAGACCTCTTAGTTTTACAAGAGATTTTTATGCCTTGTGTAATCCAATTGTTTTTAGATGTTTGAGAATTTTTGTACTTTACAGGAAAACTGGATTCAAAGATATTTAAGAATGTATTATGAAACACATTGAATTTACTATTCATATCACCATTGTCATATATTGATTCCCATGTTTCATTTTCTAGTTTAGCTTCGAAATCCTTTAAAGATTCTTCATTTATGACCCTTAACCTAAATTTATTCGAGTGTTTTGATGCAGGAATGCTATCGTTATTCTTATTAGTTGAGCATCATGGTCTGAAAGACCATTTATAATGGGAACTGTCCGGTAACTATCTAATCTATCTTTTCTTATAATTATATTATCAATTGCAGAAATCGATCCTTTTTGTATTCTAGTTGGAAAATTGACTGTATGTATTAAATTGAAGGTTGCTAGTAATGTGTTAAATTCTTCTTCTTTAGTGTTCTCAGTGAGATAGTCAATATTTAAGTCTCCGCAAAACATGTATTCGTGTTTTTTTCATGTATGTGTTGTAATGTATTTTCTAGTAGATGAAGAAAATGTTTGAAATCTCCAGAGGGCGACCTGTATAAACCTATAACTATAAGATTACCAGATCTTAATTCTAATTCTACCGCACACAGCTCTAAGTCTTTTTCTCTGCTAAATTTTGAAAGGCTGATATTTTTAAAATTCATATCGTTTCTAACAAATATGCACACACCTCCTTTCTGTAGATTCTGTCTGTATAAATTATTTGTAGTCGAAGAGGATATGAGGAAGAAGTTTTGCATAAGGAATAGGAAAAGAATAGCGCAATATAGAAAAAAATGGAGGGTTCTGACAACGGCTATCATGTCATACTGCACAAGAAAGAACATCAAGTTTAAATAGATCAATAATGTAATAATTGTACCTGAAATGTTAAATCTGTAACTCTAACATACCTATAGGTGAAATATGGTTTTTTATGTTTGGATATTAAATTATAATACAAAAGTAATATAAATTTCTGGAGTTATTGATCCGTCCCTATATAAAGGCCAAGCATCTGGTTTTGAGTTCCTGTATTCCAATATTGGACGGAATCCAGATTTGTTTGCAAGACTTGAATTCGTTATTCGTGGTCACCATTGTGTGCCCCCTCCTTACCGAGAGAACTTCTCTGGAAGAGTCCCCTTCAAAAATACTGCGACATGACACACGGATAATTGGAAATCCTGTCCCGGTTCTCGTGCAGACAGGGACTCTTCAGACATCTGACAGCCACTGCAGTGGACCGCACTCCAGTCTCCCTGAACCTCGCACGGAAACTTGCTCAGATTAAAAAACTACAGAGACACTACATAACTTTTGCGTGTTTTCGGGATATGCAGATTATACTCATTTTCGATTTTCCTTCAAGGTCCGAGTCTCAAAATATACGTATAAATACACATCCAGACAGAAAAAATAATTTTTATTTTAATCTATTTTATTATTACAGTCGAACCTCGATACAACAATTTCTAGGAGACTATAAAAATTGTTTTGTTATATTAGGGTTATTGTTGTAGCGAGGGATCAAGAAATGTTTCCCAGATTTATGTTCTGAAAGAGAATATAGCAGAAAAACGTGTAAAACAGCATTACAAACTACCAAATAACATTTACTCATCATTTAGCGGTCTTCATAAACCTATTGATTTTCCATCTCAAAAATTGTTTTTAGACTTTGATGTTCTTCAAATAAGACAAATTTATTATATTGTATTAATAAAATTCATACATAAAAATCGAAATAATTTTGAATTGTATTCTCAAAGTTATGAAACGAAAGGTATGAATTCTTTAAGATTGAACTAAAATGCAACACTGCTACAGTATTTAATCATAGTAGTAATTTAGGCCCAAGAATATATAACAAATTTATATCTAAATATCCTAATCTTGTCAATTCTAATAGTTCTAGTATTCATTTTGAAAAGTTATGTATGGATTTTATAAAAACTGAAAAATTGTAAATTTAAATTTATATATTCTTATTGCGTAGTAGACATCAGACAAATTGTATTATATACTTCTTAATTTCAATTCAGGAATCTGCCCCTAAGCACGAATTCTACTCTTTCAGGGGCGAGCTAAAGTTGTTTTGTTTATATTATATTTTATGTTACAATTATTAGCAAAATAAATAAATAATTAAATAAATAAATAAATAAATGGCCAAGAATTAGCATCGCCAGTGGGAGCGAATTTTTCTTATCGGCCTTCCACTCTAAAAATAATCCCATGTCTATCTTTGAAACATTGTAGTCAATCTTTACTTGATTTGAAGTTCGAAACACCAAGTACACAGGCAAAATTAAGCGCTTTTTGATACATAATTATCATGTTAATAGGAATGTTGGTCCACCGCTGTGGACTAACAGTTGGCCTGACTGACCGTGAAACTTGTCCTGGTTGGGACAGGTTACCTGGTTGAGACCTTTTCTGGGGTTTCCTCTGAACCCATTACACCGGGGACAGAACAACTAGAAGCTTGGAGACCGTTACTTTTAAGCGGTCCGACTACCCCGTCCTACCGCAGGTACGGTACCATTCATCTGCAAAACATTTTCTGAGCGGAAGTTATTGCATTGTGAGAGCGAAGCTGGATCAGTGAAAGTAAGTGGTCAACGTTTTCAGTTTGTAGTGCAACGAACACTTCTGCTGTTTGTGGACTCTTCTGCAGTGACGTCACTGAAGCCTCTAGTTGTTCTATCCCCGGTGTAAGAGCAAATGCTAGGTAACTTTCGGCGCTGGACCCTGAATTCATCTCGCTAGCGTTATCACCTTCATCTCACTCAGACGCTAGATGACCATAACAGTTGATAAAGCGCTGTAAAATAACCACCTAAAAATAAAAAGGGAATGTTGAGTGTCGATATTCTATAAACCACTTCTAGGTATAAGTTACTGTATTTTATTTCATGGAGTGCAGTTTCATAGAAAGGACTTTGCCGACAGACCTTCTACTGCCCCCTACTAATTGGTTGTCATAAATAAATGTCTTCCTTACTGTGACGGAAATCTTGTCTTCTCCTGTCAGTAACCAATCACAACCCTCGCTCAGAAGAATTGACAGGCTCCCGTCAAATCCACGTGGAGGCAGAGTTGCCGCATCTTTTCCGAATTCCAAGAATCCCGTCAGTCTCAATGTCTCATTTCGAGGGTCACCAGGATTGTGGCAACTGTGCAGTGTTGGGACGAGGGAACAGGATGGAATTGTCAGAGGTGATTATGTAGGAAGTCTCAAATCTGTACGTGGGTGTTCAAAGGAGCCACCGAACTGCACTCCTTGAAATAAAATGGAGTATAACAATGTCACACTTTTTAAATGATTACGTCCAGAATCAATTTTACCACTTGCAACACTGTCCTCTATTTCTTTGCGTTTCTTTATGAATGTTACAGTGTTGACTGTGAAAACTTTTAGCCACTTTAGTCTGCTTTAATCCCCTATCTGAATCACTGAATGCAACTAATTTATTCTCCAAACTGATTTGTTTTCGTGTTACACCTGCCACCATTAACAACTTACACTTGAATGTGAAAGCCGCCAGTGGTAGGAACCACCGAACCATAAAGGCAAATCCTGTTAAGGGTCACGCGTCCTTGAAGCAGGTAGAGATCTGTTGTAACCAAAGAATTTGTAATTACAAACTCTTTGGTTGTAACACACTCCTTGCACAGAATGCCTAAAATATGAAAGAGGATAGACAAAATAACGCAAACGCCCTGCGGTGAGCATAACAGGTGTCTTACTACCAGTGACGATAATCCTCCTAACAATAACTGACAAGGAACTGATCTCTTTTATCTGTTATATCGCAACGAAAGTAAAAATAATCATACAATATATTTAAAATTGTTGTGTAAAATATATGAGAGAGTATGTGCCATTCCAGTAGGCACTGTTTAACTTCCTTTTAATTGGCTACAAATATTGTACATAAATAAGTAAAACCAACAAACAGCCTACTATGCACTCAGTTTCGGAGTTCCCTTTATCAGTTTACATTGTTAGCTTGATTCTATACACCGACGGGCCGCCTCGCTTTGCAACTTATCGGAATCCGATTCCCGTCGGCACACAAAGTAATGCGCCTTTTTAAAGAACAGTCAACTGAGGGGAAAGTTACACAGACTTTTATTTAACTGATGACATTATATGCTGTTAAGTTTTGACAAGAACTGTACCACAAACGTAGGAGAGGATCGGAATATCGTTGTTTGCAGTTGACATGCCTGTTGGTTGAAATGACAGTTTGACAAGTGAACCAACATGGAAGAATTATAGCTTCTTTTTTGTCGCTAACATATCGATATTAGGACATTTTATAAAATGGGAAGCAGATATTTGTAACGTCTCGTGTCTGAAATACAGCAAAGCAACATCTATAGATTTTATAAGAATTAATCGCACTGTATTGGAGAGTGACAAATTTCAACTGGTATGTTGCAGAAGTCCTAGATTAGCTATAGGGTTTGGGGAGGTAGGGGGAGAAAGAAAAGGCAGAAAAAGTAAAGGAATAAAAATTTCTTAAAAGTAAATTTTAGAATCGTTTTATATTTTTCATAAAATGCTGTTAAAGTATAGGGTAAACATTGGTAATTTCGTGACTATTTCATGAAAATTAATTTAAAATGCAAATGTGTAAATATATCCTTATTCCGATTTTTTCATCTAAAAGCCGATAATTTGCTGTACAAATCTGCAGACATAAAAGATTCGACACGTTCTTGAACAAGTGCCAAAAACCACTTTTACGACTTAAGCTAAAAGGTTGGTTATTTCGCGATAACCTTGGTAATTTCGTGATATTACATTGGTAATTTCGTGAGAGGTAGAAGAATTGTGGAAAAATTCATTAAAGTCAAATGAAATTCTCATTTATTGTTACAAGACTTCAAACATAGTAATTCCGTCTAATATTCATAGCAAGAAAACATAGAAATACATATCAACACATAATAAGAATAAAATCAAAGTAAAAATTGAAATTGAAAAGGCAACTTCTTTGCTCTGAAAGGGTGAACACTTTTATTGCGGACTTTATTATAGGCCTAGCCTATATTACTAGGGTAACTCCAAAAGTCTGAGTCACTCTTTACCAGCGTGCAAAAGGATGTCATCTTCTAACTTCGTTCCGCGAAGGGATCCTTCAGTTTACCAAAGAGATAGTATTCGCACGGTTCCAGTTCAGGACTGTAAGGCGGCTATTTCAGTGTTGTCTATCTGGTCTGTAGCCTTGTGACTGACATATGGCTGTGCGTTGTCGTGAAATAGCAGAACATCCTGCTTCTCCCGATGTCGTCGAACACGACTCAATCGACCTTGAAGTTTCTTGAGAGTTGCCACATATGTGTCAGAATTAATGGTGGTTCCGTGTGGCATGATGTCCACAAGCAAGAGTCCTTCTGAATCGAAAAACACAGTAGCCATAACTTTTCCTGCCGAAGGTGCACTTTTGAATTTCTATTTCTTTGGTGAATTTGCATGATGCCACTCCATTGTCTGCCTCTGTCTCCGGTCCAAAATGGTGGAGCCATGTTTCATCTTCTGTCACAATTCTTGCAAGTAAGTTATCTAGCACTTATCATTGGCACTTAGCATGATAACAAATCAAACAGAAGCTACACTGAACCTATTGCGTCTCCCTTTTCTTTTTTGTTATCACATCTTATCTTCAGATTTCTAAAATTCGTATTGTAATACAACTTTTAAAAAGTATAAAATGTAACGCTTAATGCTCAACAAAATTTCGCCTCAAACAGCTAAGATTTCTATCAGTAAAGCTAAGCCTATATGGCGACTACAGCTGTATCTAAAATTCCAAAAACATTTCCTAAAATTTCATTAAGATATAATAAATCATTGTACCATATATCATATGCTTACCTTTAGTAATAAGCCTGTAATGTAATTACAAACATCTACAAAATTTGTACGCCTGAGAAGTCGACTCTAACATGCTCTCTCCAAACATAAAAGCTCACTGAAGCAGCTACAATAGTCACACAAAGCGTAGCTGTATGTTTCTGGAAACCGGACAACATATGCAATCCCTTGGCGGAAATTTTAATCTCGTAACACCATTGATTAGTTGACGAAAGAGCAAAGGAAAAGTATCACGAAATAACCACTGCCACGAAATTACCAATGTTTACCCTAATACAGTAATTTTATGTTATACTAGTGACATAGTTGACTGTTTATCAAACTGTTAGTAACCATCAGAAATAACTCATTACTGCACTTTTGAAATAATGGTAGCAACTTAGTAACAAGGGATTTTTTTACATCATGTTATGGTTTTAAACAATTTCGTTATGGCTATCTAATATTATGTATAAGGAGGAAAATAATTAGAATAATTACTGGATAAGATAAAACATTGTATATTACACGTGGCTAAAAGTCCATTATGTGTTCATGAGAAATTACGAACCCATGCTACGCGTTCGTGTCATAAACATCTAACTCACAAAATATAATATTTAATTTTAGCCACTTATAAGATAACTGTAAGAAAATAAGTCTCTAGTAAAACTAATGTTACACAAGGGCAACATGCTATATAAAATATTTTGCTGTAATAATCTAAATATTAAAAGTGTACGTTTATTCCCGCTGTTTACATTAATATTTTAGTAATAGGAAATGAAAGACTTTTAAAAACTACTTTTAATTAAGGTGAAGCTGGGTATGTTTGTGAAAGTCAAGGTGACACAAGAACGTTTTATATAGACTTGCAGCTGTAGGTTAAAATACGTTTCCTAATAATAATAATAATAATAATAATAATAATAATAATAATAATAATAATAATATAATCATCATCATGTGCCCGGATTAGGCCCCCTGTATTGTTACAGTTTCACAAAGTTTTGTTTGATTTTAAAATAGCTCTCTCCAATGTTTTCAACGTCTGCCAACATTTCCTTTTCCAATAGGATTATAATTATACAAGGTTACTACAAAAGAAATAGACACATTCAATATGCATCCAAGACTATTAATGTCATCAGGAATCAGTTTGCACTATTTTATAAAGTAAGCTTAATACTTCATGTTTACGTTGAGAATTCACAAATGTTCAATATGTGCTCCTTGTGTCACACGACACACATCAAGGCGACAGTCTAATTCATTCCAAACCGGTATAATATAATACCTGCATCGACACTTGCCACAGCTCTCCTGATGCGTTGTTTCAAATCATCTTAATGATTACAGGGGCGTAAATCATGTCTCATATATTCCCAAAGAAAAAGTCGCACATTGTGAGATCGGGGCTCCTTGGTGGCCACCGTGGCACCGTGCGAGAGCACGGTTGTCATCTATTGCACGGCCAATCCAGCTTTGTGGAAGTGTTTGATTCAGATGATTTCTAACACTCCGGTGTCGGTGGGGCGGTGTTCGATCTTGTTTAAAGATGAAATACTCCCCCCATCTTCAACACTTCCTCAACGTAACAGCGTAAAATATATGTCGATATCACAGATAGCTATCTTAACAGTGTGTCTTATCGAAACTTCCACAGTTTCTCAACCTAACAACGTAAAATTTATGTCATATCACAACTAGTTTTCATTTTATACAACATTGAATGTGACTACTGTATTTCTTTTGTAGTAACTCGGTATATTTGTAATCGTATTCTAAATCATGTTTCCATCCCATGTGTATGCGTTGAAGTACTTTTTTTTTGCCATAAAATAAAATAAAAACTGTATTTGATTCTCCGTCTTGACTGTTAAAGGAATTCGAATTTTATCTTGTCGGGCCGATAGAAAACAGTTTCATTATTTTTTACGTTTTAATACTTTTTTGTATTACATTTTTCCGTATTTTAAAAATAGCACAGTAATTACAGGTTTTGTACTTAAATCTTGAACACATTCTTAACACTTGGATTTTAAACGTAAAAAATTTAAGTTGGCACCTATTCAGGAAAAAGTCTCTTACTATTTCTGTAATACTCTACGCGTATTTTGCTGCTTAATAACTCGCAACATAATGTCATTATTGAAAAAATTAATCAAGTTTGAATATTATCGTGTATGTATTACATTCAAGATGTTACAAATTGCTTGAGCAGCGAATGCTGCATTTATTGTCTTGCATTGGTTACAACATTCATTAAAAGTGAAGTTTTTTTGCTTTATCGTTATGCTAAGATAATTCTCATCAAGCGCGACCTACGATTACAGAGATTCTACGAATCTCGTGCCATCTTTTTTTTAATACTTTGCAAACCTAGAATCCCCTTAATTATGCTGTGGTTTCCATAAAGATGACAATCCCTGATTTAACATACATACATACATGCATACAGACATACATCGGTCGGTAAAGCGCTGGTCTTCTGTGCTCGAGGTTGCGGGTTCGATCCTGGCCCAGGTCCATGGCATTTAAGTGTGCTTAAATGCGACGGGCTCATGTCAGTAGATTTACTGACATGTAAAAGAACTCCTGCGGGACAAAATTCCGGCACACCGACGACACTGATATAACCTCGGCAGTTGCGAGCGTCGTTAAATAAACCATAATTAAATTAAATTACATACATACATACATACATACATACATACATACATACATACATACATACATACATACATACATACATACATACATACATACATACATACATACATACATACATACATACATACATACATACATACATACATACATACATACATACATACATACATACATACATACATACATACATACATACATTACGGCTTATGAAATTACGCATCATCTTACGGGCTTTCAGAATCTGTTTTCAGATCTGTTAATTCGTTGCATCTCAAATAGTTGTTTGGCTAATAAGCATATTGATAAATTTGTTAAGATCGACGCTGCATAGGCCTATGTTTGTTTGTTTGTTATGTATGCTGTGGTGCAGCATAAGTGTGATTCGAAAGCCGTATTAACAAAACAGCGGCTTACATAGGAGAATATACAAAGCACAAACAAAAGAAGAAGAATATATAAATGAGAATGCTGGAGTTGTTAAATCTAATAAAACACGGATTTAAGAATACATTTGAAAAATCTGATCCCAAAAAGCGGTAAGTCCAATTTTATGAAAGGACTGGCTACATAGGTTTTCTTATCTACCGGTTTACGGACTGAGCGAGTTTTCAAGTGGCATGCACAATAACACAAACTTTTAGACAAGCATTGGCCTTATTCTGTAAGAAAACAAGCTTAAAATATAATGCTAGAGGTCTGAAACATAATTTTATATGTATATATAAAACATAAAGATGGCTAAATGGACTGAACGAGTTTTGGGATCACTCTCTTCATTTAACTTACTTACTGGCTTTTAAGGAACCCGGAGGTTCATTGCCGCCCTCACATAAGCCCGCCATTGATCCCTATCCTGATTAAGATTAATCCAGTCTCTATCATCATATCCCACCTCCCTCAAATCCATTTTAATATTATCTTCCCATCTACGTCTCGGCCTTCCTAAAGGTCTTTTTCCCTCCGGCCTCCCAACTAACACTCTATATGCATTTCTGGATTCGCCCATACGTGCTACATGCCCTGCCCATCTCAAACGTCTGGATTTAATGTTCCTAATTATGTCAGGTGAAGAATACAATGCGTGCAGTTCTGTGTTGTGTAACTTTCTCCATTCTCCTGTAACTTCATCCCTCTTAGCCCCAAATATTTTCCTAAGCACCTTATTCTCAAACACCCTTAACCTATGTTCCTCTCTCAAAGTGAGAGTCCAAGTTTCACAACCATAAAGAACAACACTCTTCATATAGTCTTTGAAATATAGGCTGCAATGTGTTGTTTTACATTTCTTAAACCCATCTTAAGTTTAGTACACGTGTTCATGGAAAAGTTCTCTCGAAACCGTAGTTTGAGTAGCAATTTTCTTAAATCAGGTTCAAAGCCTCGAACGATGATTTTGAGCGGATTACTGACCCCTGTATGTGTGTATTTCCTTCATATCGCCTGGAGATGTAGGGTGCTGCCCCTTCAGAAAGAGATACATGTTCGGCCCTCACACGTCTTGTTTTGTACATTGTAGGGCCACTCTGCAAGGGTTGAAATGTTTTTTTCAAAACCAAATTGAATAACTTCCCTATCGAAAGGGTTGAGCGTCTCGGAAGAGGAAAAGATTCCCAGCAGCGGACTTGTTAATTAGCTTAACGAGTGGTTCGAGTTTCTCCCGCTGGAGGGTGGGGGTGTGGGGTCGGAAGTCAAGTGCACAACACAAAGAGTTCATCACACTGCCTAATCCGCCGTAATTGGTAGCTTAATGATGATCATTTATTTCTAATGCACTTTATATTTTAGGGGTCGCGCAAAAACTGCGCGTTGACGTTACAGAAATTATGGAGCATTGGTGGAATAAAACTGCATATGTGTGCTGGGTGAGGGACATAGGAATTTAGCATTGTTATTAGAAATCTAAGCATAAAACAACGAAGAAATAATTTCATCAGAGGACCATGTTTAGATATTAGCAGGCTTTGACAATTTGTGAAACAACAGGATTTGACTTAGCAGCAGTAAATTATGTTCTCTTGTTTTACAAATATCATTCACAAGCATTCCCTACAACAGCGAGGTTAGAAATAATCGTCACATGTTTTGGAGGGATGAAGAGTGTGAAGTCAAGCCCGACCAGCAACAAACAAGCTCTGTATTGACAACTTACAGCTGGCGAATCACATTACCTAAATCTGTTTCGCGTCATAACCTGATATAATACGTTATAAATTGTATGTTACATATAAAATTCGTTGATATTATTTAATTTTACATAACATTAAAGACATTGCACTTGGTTAAAACAATATTTTTGTAATGTTTTTTTTTTTTTTGTTTAAAGAGCAAAATAATTTCAGCTGTAGTCAACTAAAACCCCGTCAGCTACAAAGAAGAGGACTCTGAGAGAACAAAAAAGAAAAAAAATATATATATCTGAGAGCGAAACAGAAATTGACTCAGGTGTAATGTCACTTGTATCTCACACTGACTCAGCAAACATAGACTTTTCGAAAGTAATGTATAGGCCTATTTCTTAACCTATTGCTAACACTACATTAGAAGAAGTTATCTATCGCAAAAACTAGTATGTTGTTGTGAAATATAAAGGAACATATTTTTCAGTGGTAGTGATGGAAACGGATAGAACAGAATCAGAAGTGAAAGTGAATACTTGGAAGTGGACAAATGAAATTGAACAAACATAGTAGAAACATTGTAACGTTGTCGTAAAAATTACTACGCTTACATTAGCATAAAAATATATATTTATTCAGTGCTTGAAATAAACTTCTAAATTAAAACAAGGACTAATTGAACTGTTTAATTTTGATATACGTAGCATATCAAAAGCAATTATTTGTATACGAGGCGCGTCCATAAAGTAACTTTCCCACTCGTCCCACAGCTAGCAAACCATATGTTGCGCGAAGCGACTGCATGTACGTGATAGAGTAATGTCCTGCAATGGCACATGCGCTAGCGGAACTTCCCGAGTGCTCTCAGTATCTTCGTTGCATTGGTTGAAGATGGACGTTCCTATTCCAGCTCCCGCCACATACGAAGTGCGGTCTTACTGTAGATACGACTTTACCCAAAGTCAGAGTTCTGAGTCAGTGATAAAGTTTTTGAATGCACAGGGCATAGCGCCGATTGAAATAGATCGTCAGCTGTGCCAGGTCTATGGGCAAGCAGATGGTGCGTTGCTGCTGTAGACAATTTTCAGCAGGACGCCAAAATGTGCATGACGAGAAGCGCAGTGGGAGGCCAACCATAATCACAGACGACCTTGTGGAGTAACGCACCATCTACTTGCTCATGACGTTAGGCCCAGCTGACAGCTGACGATCAATTTCAATCGGCACACAACACAAACAAAATATCTTGCCATTCTTGACACAAACATATGATTTATATAAACCTTTATAAATTTAATGAGTTATAATTTCCTTCTGGAAGCTAGTATACACTTGAAATTGAGTTTAATGATCTCAGTGGCTCTGGGAGAATCCATATTGATATCCCTATCATCCATTGTTGATTTTTATGACTATTGTTCGCTATTAAGAGTTAGTTCGCATCTCTCGTTTTTGCAATCATAGCACAAACATGCAGGTGAAAGACAAATTCCTTGATTCAAATATAACGGGCATTTCGAAGAGAATTGGGTGTGCGCAATGTTCAAACCAGGCTAACTATTTTATCGATGGCAAAAAGCTGGATACAACCTGGCTCCTCAGAGAGAGTGGAAAACACAGACCTGCTATGAGTTAAGATTGTGTTGTTGATATTCGAGTACGTTTAGTGAATTCACCAAAGAAATCATTGCGCCGATTGAGCTAGGAGATAGCTACTCATAAGGCACATGTCAGAGAGCTGCAAAGAAATGGGGCTTACTGGCATACAGGGTGCATGTAGTGCATGAATTGAAAGAACCAGACGCGGAATAGCGAAAGCATTGTCAATGGCTTCATGCTCTTATTGCAAGCCCAGACGTTCTCTCCATAACTTGGTTTACGGACGAGGCATGCTTCCACCTGTCAGGCTACATTAACATGAAAAACAGCAGATATTGGGCTCCTGAAAACCCGAATATCATCCACGAAGCACCACTGCATTTTGGAAAGGTTGGAGCCTGGTGCGCGGTGTCAGCTACCAGAATTGTTGGCTCCATTTTCTACGACGATACTGCTGTTTATGGGCGCATCTTCAATACATTTATAAAAGAACTGGACAACAACGAATTGACAGAAGGCTACTACCAACAAGATGCGGTATCATGTCATACGTTTAACGATTTCATGAAACTTATAGCTAGCATCTTCGGTGATCCCCTAATATAAAAAAAATGTGGTCCCCCAGATCATCTGACCTAACCTCCCTGGACTTCTTATGGGGCTAACTTAAGGACACAGTATACGAGAATAGACCGCGGTCACTTGCTGATCAGCAACATTGATGGGGATACACTTTAGAGAACGTCACGGATGCAGGTGGAAGATATTTTCAATATTTACTCTGAGGAATCTCCCACAGTTACTCTGTAATTCAGAACAGATTGCACACGTTTGCTATTGTTGGTTCAAAAATTGTGTCATTAAAATAATTGTAAAGGTGTATATGAATCACACAGAACGTAGAACTGCAAGCATTGTATTCTTCACATGACATAATTAGGAAAATTAAATCGAGACATTTTAGATGGGCAGGGCATACATGCACTTATAGGCGAATTCAGAAATGCATATAGAGTGTTAGTTGGGAGACCGGAGGGAAAAAAGACCTTTGGGGAGGCCGAGACGTAGATGGGACGATAATATTAAAATGGATTTTAGGGAGGTGGGATATGATGATAGAGACTGGATTAATCTTGCACGGGATAGGGACCGATGGCGGTCTTAAGTGAAGGCGGCAATGAACCTGCGGGTTCCTTAAAAGCCATTTGTAAGTAACATTAATTTATACCCTACAAAGGACAGTTTTCAATAGCGAGCGTAATCCCCGGGAGGTGCCCGTTATTGGGAAATTCCACTGCATTTGGAGAAATCCAGTATTGTAGTTGCTTTATGCATTATAAATGCGTCTGTCTGAAATTGAATCTCTTGGTTCACGTTGTAAAAAGCCTTCAATTAACTGGCTGAGCCGCGATAAGTCTGGCAGGAGAGTAGACTGAATTAAAACTAACCCATCCCGCACTACGAGTAGGCTAATGTTAGCATGCCGACTGCTCAGCATGCATAAGGTCGCAGCACTGTGTTAATATTCTTACAGCAAATGCACATACGAAGGAAGTTAAGGCAGTTCATTATGAAATATTACATGCGAAGCTTAGAGCTGCTTCCGCCATGATGAAAACTTCATAAAGTGTAATAAGAAACCAGTGAAGAGAAAACAACGTGGCTAACGGGGCGGGAAGATAAACTTGATAGAAACTTTGTCAACCGGTGGCGAGGCCTTTTGCAGCAAGCACGAGCCATCGTTAATATCGGATTTGTATCTTACACGTGTTCTGTGTATCCTATAGTACCACGTGTGCTGTCCAAAAATCCAGATATCGCCCCCCAGAAAGAAATTGAAATTTAAGTTGTTTTTTCTCGTCATGTACAATCTTTACCTGTCTTAGATTCTTTCATGAACAAAACTGCATTATCCTTTTTTGCACGATTGTGTTTTTTGTGGTATTTACAGCTATTGTTGTTAGGCCTTGAAAGTTAGAATTCCCATACAGAAACTTATTGCTAATAAAAATTATTTTTCATAACATAAAACTATGCTGAAATAGACCCATTACAGTGCACTTGTTGTTACTTAATTACCATTACAGTGTTGTTTTGTGAAGGCTTTGGAATAATATTGCTCTAAATTTTCAATGCAAAATATATTGTATTTGCAATTTTAAAACTAAGATCAAATTTCCCCTCGAATTTGTAAACAGCACTTCCCAACCTTGTATCGTAATATAGGCTACTATTATGTACAATCTTGTTTTTTGTTGTATTTACAACTATTGTTCCAAGACCTTGAAAGTTAGAATTCCCACACAGAAATTTGTTTCTAGGGAAACCATTCTTCATAACATAAATCTATATTGAAATAAACCGACTACAGTGCACTACAGTACAGTTCTTCGAAGGTTTTGGAATAATATTGCTCTAAATTTTCATTGCAAAATATATTGTATTTGCAATTTTAAAAGTATGGTCGTACAAAAAAGATGTTTGTGAAGTGCATTACAAAATCTGGGAAATTGAAAAAGAGCAGAGCGAATTTTTAGATTTTGTAAAAAACACTTCCCAACCTTGTAACGTAATATAGGCCTACTATTATATTAAACTTACTTGTTAATAAAGTTAGAGGACTTTTCTTTACTTTTGAATGATCCTATACAGGATGAACCGTAAGTATTGTCAATAATTCTGGTGGATGATTCCTTTAGTAAAAAGCATAAAAAAAGGATAAATACCATTTTGCTGTATTTTGAATAGTTTTCTAGAGGAATATGCATTTTAAAATACATGAATTACGAGACCGTACATCCTTGTATAATCCGCATGGAGTACACATAAGGCTGTATTGCTCTGAACAACCCCTTCACCTGGCTTGTTATGAACAGGGAAGTTGAAGGTCATTGCCACGTACATTGTTTTTAAACTCGTAAGAAAAAATACAGATGATATACCGTTTAATTTTTGTGTTTAATCTGTGTTAGAGAACGGAGAATGAACACTACTCATCTTGAAAATTTTAAAATAAACTCTACAACCTAGTTTTAATTAAATGTTCAGAAAACGCAGACAATGAGGTACCCTTATTTCAAACTAAATTGAAAAGATTAAGACATATTTTCTACTCTCACATTTCAATTTAATATTCAAGAGAACGTAAACGATAATGATGCTTATGTCACGTTATAAAAACTAAATTTTATAACATTTAATAACTCTAAAGGTAGAAATAAAAATACCTTACAATTATTTTAAGTTGAACGAATTAAATTAAAAATACTATTTTAAATTTTTCGATTTAATTTAAATTAAATATTCGTTGAACACAGACAACAAGAAAGTCTTATTTTACCTTATTCCAATGTAATTAATGACCCAAAAAATCTCCATTTGTCATACTTCAAGCATTTTCTTCAGCCAATTGAAATGGTTTCCTTCCATTTAAATTTTTAAAGTAGTAACCTGTAAAATTACATGCAAGAAATCAAATTTCCCTTAAAAGACATTTTGTGTGTTTTGTTTACATTTCTCTTTGTCTCATCCACCTCTCGTATTACACGAGCTGCATCTCTCCAGAAGGCAATAACCTTTACAGGGTTGTCAAAGTGCATTAAGTTTTAAAATTCCTTTGTAGAAAGAAAAGTTACATTTGTTGAGATCAAATTTCTGCACATTTCAAAGATAAAACTAAAATTATTTCAATCATTTATGATCATAATACGCTGTTCTCTTAAATTGACTGGGCACAACTTGATTTAATTCAATAGTTTTATCGAAAATATGCTATGAAATGTTTAATATAAAATCATTTTTTCTCGAAAAGGAAGTAAAAGCGAAAAAAATTGTATTACACAAATTTGTTAGAAATATCTCAAAGAATAACCTATTAATGACGTTAGGCTACTTACGGTTTACACTATATATGCAATAATTTCCCCAAATTTTCATGAAATAGGTATATGTATGTTATAATAGGCTTTTCTTTAACTGGAGTTCGCCATTTATCGTGGCTTCCCAATTTTTTCAGTCACAAGGCTCGATGGTTCCTTTTCCAGATCTTATAACCTTGTAAATACCTTGGATATAGCCAAAATTGAACCTAGGATCGTTGATTCTAGACAGGTACTAACAATTGCACCAAGGAGACAGTCAAACAGTAGAAGTTGGATAACAGTTGCATAAGTGGAGTAGGTTTTCTTTACACAGGAATGGTCTCAGCCAAAAAAGGTCTTCTTCTTGAACAATTTCAACATTGCAGCCTTCACTTCATCATTTGTGCTCAAACAGTGCTCATTTAGAGCTTTCGTTGAGGATACGAACAAATGAAAGTAACATGGTAACAAATCGGGGCTGTGAGGTGATTTTGTCCAGAACCTTCCGCTCTTAGGAAATAAATCACCGCTCTCTGGTTGCCTTTGGGCGGATTTTGAATACTAAATTAACAGAACCCTGACATCAATTCATTTCCTGTGTATGGAACTTACCTGTTATCAATTGATCTACGCAAGGCGACAATCACTGTATATACCAAATGATCAGGTTCGCCGCTGTGGAGTAACGGTTAGCATGTCTAACCGTGAAACAAGCGGGCCCGGGTTCAAACTCTGGTTAGGACAAGTCATCTGGTTGAGGTAGTTTCCCGGGTTTTCTTTCAACTCATTAAGAGCAAATTCTGGGTAACTTTCGGCGCTAGACCATGGCTTCATTTCGCTGGCATTATCACTTTCATATTATTCAGACGCTAGACAACCATAGCACTTGATAAAGCGTCGCAAAATAAACAACTAAAAAACCAAGTGATCGTACTTCGATTACAGCAGGCTACGTGAGATCAACGGATTTCATTTGATGCTTAGCCTAATTTTTAGAAATATCTAAGAAATCAAACGTAAAACATATCCGCACATTTTACCGTTGCGATAGAGAAATTATGATGATGATTACATATAGGGTGATTCACGAGTATTTACCGTCCTTTACGAAGCTTATTTCCGAAGACATTTTGAGCAAAAAATGTCATATAAACATGGGTCCTATTCTCAAAATTTACAGAGTTACGTTTCGTTATTGGAACGCATTGCTGTGAACGCGTGATCTTGGTCAGCGTGCAGTCGGCAGCCAGCGCGAGCGCTACGGAAATCAAAGATAGCCGTATGCAGTTACGTGGAGCGATGAGTGCTGTTCACAAGCATGCGGCCAAGTGTACTCAAGCGGACGGCGACATTTTTTAAAATGTGTTGCAAACTCTCCAAGACTGTAAATTAGGATGCAAAATTGAAGTGCAAATAATTAAGTCGGTGGAATGCAATGGTGTGATTTGTAATAATTGTTGTGATAAATGCGTAAGAATAATATAACTTTCTAGTTCAAAATAGAAAAAGATATCTGTACGAAGCAACTAAGGAGTTCACAGCACATTCTAGCTTCATAATAATTGCCAATTAAGGAAATGATACTTCTGAGTGGTTCATTCTCTATTTGTATTATTCTTTTACCTTCAAACTAAAGAAAAAACATATTTTACAAACAACTTTAAATTAGTGTAACTCTGAAAATATTGAGAATAGGAACTATGTTTATATGACATTTTTTGCTCAAAATGTCTTCAGAAATAAGCTCCGTAAAGGACGGTAAATCCTCGTGAATCACCCTGTATTCTGGTGGACTTAAGAGCCTTAGGTCTTCTCTTCCACACCACCACTTTCCCCTTGTTACCCTTGCCTTCACCTTGTTCTCCTTGTCTTCCCTTGTTCTCGCCTTCCTCTTTTTCTCCTTGTTTTTGTCTTATTCTCCATATATTCCCCTTGCTGTCTTAATATTCTCCTTGTTTTCCTTGCTTTCGTCTTATTCTCAATAATAATAATAATAATAATAATAATAATAATAATAATAGATTATAGTGAAATAATAACACAATATAGTCTACGGTACATTTTATTTTTGAACGGAGTACTGTAACTTCATTTAACAAAAATAAATTAATACATGCTACAGGTAAGAGAACTGTCAAGCTGAAGCGAATCCGCCGCATATAGTGTAAATGCGCCTTAATCAATCTGTGAAGAAACGTCCAAAGAACTGGCCACTCAATCCATGATACGACGGTTGCATTGGCTATGTGAATAGCACTTGGAAGTAAAAAGAAGAGCTCTTACCGGAGAGGGGAGGAAGGCACACATTTCAAACACGGACTGAGGGAAAAGTCTTGAGTTCACAATAAAGTTCATCTCTGGAAATCACTCCCTCTCTCGCCTCTTCTGCGTCCCGCCCTCGTCTTTTCGCCCTCATGTACATCTCTGTCCACTCTGACGTAGAGGAAGACAGATTCATATGCATCTTCATCTCCTACATTCTTAGACTAGAAAGGAAAACACCAACAGGAATTAATATTGATCTCAAGAGAAAGTCGTGATGTAGTTGTTGACACGAACAAAACTCAGGTCTAGTCCTAGACATAGAAAAGAAATTTCGCATTTGGCAGGAAGACTTACCGATACTGCATACGTTTAAATAAATACTATCTTCCTGAGAAAGTAACTTCAGAATTGGCTGTCACATAAACCTGCAACCCCTCCTTTTGTTGTTCCATTGTTTTCCTGACCTTTCCCTTGTTATTTTTGTATTCTTCTTGTTCTCCTTGTATTCCTCCTGTTCTCCTTCCGTGCCTTCCCTATATTCTCCTCGTATTCCCCCTATTCTCCTCGTATTCCCCTTATTCTCCTCGTATTTCCTGTATTCTCCTCCTATTCCCCTTATTCTCCTCGTATTTCCCTTATTCTCCTTGTATTCCCCTTATTCTCCTTGTATTCCCCTTATTCTCCTTGTATTTCCCTTATCCTCCTCGTATTTCCCTTATTCTCCTCGTATTACCCTTACTCTCTTGTTATTACCCTTATACTCCTCGTATTTCCCTTATTCTTATCTTATTATCCTTATTCTCCTCGTATTTTCCTAATTGTCCTCATATTCCCCTTATTCTCCTCGTATTCCCCTAATTCTCCTCGTATTCCCCTAATTCTCCTCGTATTCCCCTTATTCTCCTCGTATTCACCTTATTCTTCTCGTATTCACCTTATTCTTCTCGTATTACCTTTATTCTCTTCGTATTCACCTTATTCTCCTCGTATTTCCTTTATTCTCCAGTATTCCCCTTATTCTCCTCGTATTACCCTTATTCTCCTCGTATTACCCTTATTCTCCTCGTATTACCCTTATTCTCTTCGTATTCACCTTATTCTCCTCGTATTTCCCTTATTCTCCTCGTATTCCCAATGTTCTCCTTGTATTCCCATTCTCCGTTTATTCCCATTGTTCCTCTTGCCTTCTCTTTGTTCTCCTTGCCTTCACCTTATTCTCCCTGTTTTTCCCTTTTTTTTCTTCGCCTCCTCCTTGTTCTCCCGTTGTTCTTTTTGTATTCTCCTTGTTCTCCTTGCCTTAACTTTTTCTCCTTGCTTGTCCCTTGTTCTCTTATTCTTTCCCTTATTCTGTTTGTATTCTCCTTGTTATCCTTGTATTCCCCTTATTCTCATTGCATTCCCCTTGTTCTCATTTTCTATTTCCCCTGTCCTTCAATTCCCGTTCTCCTTGTATTTCCCTTGTTCTCCTTGTATTCCTGTTGTTCCCCTTGTATTTCTGTTGTTCTCTTTACATTACCCTTGTTCTCCTTGCCTTCCCCTTATTGTCCTTATATTCCCGTTGTTCCTTACCATCCACTTGTTCTCCTTGCCTTCCACGTTTTCTTCTTGTTTTCCCCTTGTCTTTGTAATCCTCTTTTTCTCCTTACCCTCTCCTCGTTTTTCTGGTATTCCCCATGTTGTCCTTGTCTTCCTCTTCTTCTTCTTTATATTCTTCATCCTATACAGTTTCAGTTTCTATAAATTGAAACTCGCTTCCGAATAATGTAAGGGGTTGTTGGACAATAATTTCATTTAGGTCAAAATTACATAAATTCTTGTTTAACAGATTAATTGCTGATTAATATTTGTTACTTATAATGAAACTAATATCTGTCCATTTTTATTATTACCTTCAATTTCTCTAAATAGAATACAAAACCTCTAATGGCAAAATCTCATTACGTTAATATTCTCATTGTATCAATATATTCTAGATTTATATTTTGCTCCCCATATCATAGTTCCAGTAAACTCCTATTCAATTAATAAAAATCTCATCTTTTAACCAACTAGCTATCTCAACTTAATTATAATTCTTTACATATTCCATATAGACTGAATTGAATTACATTAGCTCATAAATTAAGTTCAGACGCTAATTAACCTAAGATGTTGATAAAGCGTCGTAAAATAACCTACTAAAATAAAATAGAATAAAATTAAGTTATTACTTTTTCTTATAGGGCTTATCTCAATTTAATTAAACATATACTAGTCGTTAAAACTTAACTGAAGAATATTGCTGGAGAATCTTTTAAATTTATTGTAAGTATTCATAATTTAAGTATGTATGTAACCATTGTATTGATTAAAGGCTGGTAGAGTGAAAGAGAAGACCTTATGGCCTTAACTCTGCCAGCGAAAATAAAACATTTTATTCTATTCTATTCTTGTGTCCCCATGTTCTTCTTGCCTCCCCTTGTTTTGCTTGCCTTCCCCTTCTTCTCCTTGTATTACTCTTATTCTCGTTATATTCTCGTGTTCTCTTTCTATTCACCCTGTCCTCCATCAATTTCCGTTTTCCTTGAATTTTCCCTTGTTTTCCTTATATTCCCATTCTCGTATTTCCGTTGTTCTCTTTACATTCCCCTTGTTCTCCTTGCCTTCCCCTTGTTCTCCTTGCCTTCCCCTTGTTCTCCTTGCCTTCCCCTTGTTCTCCTTGCCTTCCCCTTGTTCTCCTTGCCTTCCCCTTTTTCTTCTTGCCTTCCCATTGTTATCCTTGCCTTCCCATTATGTTACTTGTATTACCCTTGTTCTCCTCACCTTCCACTTGTTCTTTTTGCCTTCCACTTTTCTCCTTGCCTTCCCCTTATTTTCCTTGCATTCCCGTTGTTCCTTATCCTCCACTTGTTCTCCTCGCCTTCCATGTTTTCTTCTTGTCTTCCCCTTGTTGTCTTTGTAATCCCCCTTTTCTCTTTACCTTTCCCTTGTTCTCCTCATATTCCCCTTGTCCTTGTCTTCCGCTTCTTCTTTTATTCCCCTTGTGCTCCTTGTAGTCTCCTTATTCTCCTTGTCTTCCCCTTCTTCTTCTTCTTCTTCTTACATTGTCCTTGTTCTCATTAGCTTCCCCTTATTATCCTTGTATCCACTTTGTTCTCCTTCTATTTCCCTTGTTCTTCTTTTTTAGCCTAGCAAACATACTGCACAGATTGCTCTATGCACAGGGAATAATGATGAAGCCATTTCGATTTCAAGAAATGTAGAAGCAATGGTTGGAAAAAGAAACTAGAAAGGGAATCGCGCAAGGGGCGGAGGGCCCAAGGGACAGGTCAGTTTCTCTCCAGGCTGTGTAGTTTATCTTTTGTACGGAGCTTCGGAATTCCGAATTCTAAACCAGTCTTAAGTTCGTTTCGAACAGTCACCACCGACCCACGGCAACAGCCGCGCTCTTTATTGGGACAAACTGCCCCTGGAGAGCGGCAGGCCCGCACCTCCTGACCTTCGTAATTTACTCGGAACTGATGGCCGAGGGTACGGTCCCTCTGCAACACACTGTGGGTGTATACTGACAAGTAGGCCTATGCGATTCCATTGCAGATAAATCTGTTACCTTTCAGACCATTGCATTGTGATTGTAGTCATGTGATGTAAGCAGTGGAATCAACTATTCCGGTATATATTCCATTATTTGTACAAATATGTGGCTGTAATTTCCAAACTACAGTATTTGCCTAACCTAGAATCTAATTACATATTCCTCACGTATTTTATAGGCCTACACTGCATATCTAGATCCATCTGTAGTATTAAATAGCACGCATTTATATGCAATTCTTCATGCAGTTTCTTTTCACATTGTAGTATTATAAATGTTATGTTTAGAGCCCGGATGTTAGGCAAAATGCCTTTTTTAAACTGAATGTATATATGAAAGACCTATTAGAGATAAACACGTTTCCACACATTTTGGGGCGATAGGCCTAATTTTTATTTTGCCTTTTTTTTTTGCATATTTTAGCTCCCATTGGCTA